>NC_084567.2:1932500-1977500 GCF_033978685.3 Nerophis lumbriciformis | reverse complement strand
GCAGTAATTGAGGCAAAAGGAGCTCCAACCAAGTATTGAGTATTGTACATGCTCATATTTTTCATTTTCATACTTTTCAGTGGGCCAACATTTCTAAAAATCCCTTTTTTGTATTAGCCTTAAGTAATATTCTAATTTTGTGACACACGGAATTTTGGATTTTCATTTGTTGCCACTTCAAATCATCAAAATTAAATGAAATAAACATTTGAATGCATCAGTCTGTGTGCAATGAATAAATATAATGTACAAGTTACACCTTTTGAATGCAATTACTGAAATAAATCAAGTTTTTCTAAATATTCTAATTTACTGGCTTTTACCTGTATACATACCCTACATACATACATACATACACATACACACATATATATATATATATATATATATATATATATATAAACTTCTGTCAAAAACATGTTTCTTACCACTTGTTTCTCTTAAAAATATCCTACTTTTAAAATGAAATTATTGGAATTTAAAAAATAAAAAAAATAATATATATATATTTTTTTTCTTCCAAAAATTTAATGGAAATCTTTTTTCCCCAGACATTTCTCCTCTATATTTTTTTCGCGAAAATATATGAGTCTTCTTGAATTGATTCAAATGTATTCCCAAGTATGTTATTTCTTTTATGTATATATTATTTTATATGCTTTCTTTCCTGAGACAATTTTTTTTTAATATGGAAAAAAAGTTTCCTGATAATTATTTGACAAAAAATAATTTTTTCTTAAAAACGTATTCCCAAATTAATATTTAATACGTTAATGGAAGATGTATATTATCCTGTACATCTGAATTTTGCCCCCCAAAAATGTTTTGTTGGATAATTTTTTTTAATTTTTTTTTTTAGAAAAAACAAAAAAAAATTGCTCAAGTGTCCAATTCAGGGACTGGAAAAAAATTACTTTTTTCCTCAGAAATATGCTGTTTTTTCTTAGTGTTTATTTATTGTAAAAAAATGTTTTCGGAAATACATACATACCTTTTTTTTTTTAATTATGTTTTTTTTCTTGAAAATTCACAACTTTTCTTAAAAAAACTAAATTTTTTAAATAAACATCTGACTTTTTTTGTACTCATGCCTGAGGTCCTAAAGTTCAAACAATTTGTATTATGAAATCCTACAAACATTAGTTTGGGGCTGAAGGGTTAACAAGCTCACATTGAGACTCAATCCTGAAGAGAAAGGAGAACATAGCTGAGATTAAAAAGTTCCTGGCCGTGTCGTCCACTTTTTATTCAGCAGATTCAATTAATGAAATAACTACCCACGCTCTTAAAAAGTCCAATTCAAAAGGTCCTGCTGCCAATCAGTGTTGGAGCAACTTAGCTAAGCCAATTTGTAAGTGGCCATTTGTCTTCTTTAACCGTGCCACTCAGGAAGGAAGTGAGCACGTCCCAGCAGGCTTTGCAGCGCCTCCAATTATTGGGAGTCTTCCTGCCGGGTTGCTAATGGCAACGTCTGCAGAGTGGACACCCACAGAAAAAAAAAAAAAAAAAAAAGGCGTCAATGAGATTGAAAAATAAACGCG
The DNA here is from genome assembly GCF_033978685.3 of Nerophis lumbriciformis. Classification (NCBI taxonomy): domain Eukaryota; kingdom Metazoa; phylum Chordata; class Actinopteri; order Syngnathiformes; family Syngnathidae; genus Nerophis; species Nerophis lumbriciformis. The sequence goes on along the minus strand of NC_084567.2, from coordinate 1,975,959 downwards.
GCAAGACAAATAAGTCAAAGTCCTCGCAGCGACTGCTTGCAGGCTATCACTAAGGGATGCTGTGGTTGTCATGGTTACAGCGTGGACCCGAGAAGAAACACAACTCAACACCATATGTATCATTATACACTGATCATCATAACCATGTCCTCTACAACATTCTTTTTACAAACAATCATACACACTATATGCAAAAAAATGCAGCTTTTTTTAGAATACAACTTTTTTTTTAAAGCTATCTATTTCAAAATGAAAACTGAACATTTGAGGTGGAAAAAAAGTCAAAAAAAGTCACATTTTTTTCTAAAAGTTAAAACAAATGTAAGAAATAGTTTTTTGGAGGGGAAATTGTGCTTTTTTTTTTTAAGTTGTATATTTTCCACAAAAAAGATGCATATTAAAAAAAATATTTTATAAGAAAAGATTATCCATTTTATTTAAATAGTTTAAAAGTTGCAAACTCCTCTTAAATGTGCCACATTTCCTGAGGAAAACAATGAATATTTGTAGGTGTTAAGTTCCTCTCTTCTACTTCAAAAAGGACCCAGGGACAGCTCACGATTTCCAATTGCTCAACTTTTTATTTTCCAACTTGAAGCATTGTTGGTTTCATTTCAGTTGATCTTCAAAATCATCAGTAGGTTGTAAACCTTTAAAACACAGAAACAGAGATGTTAACAATGTGATTACACAGCTATTTTCAAAACAATGTTTTACAAATGCTTTTAAACTGCTGAATAATGTTTTAAACTTTCTACATAATGTTTTAACTTTAAGCAAGAGTTAAACATGAATGTATCCTTTAAACCTCTGAATAATGTTCTAAACTTTAAACATTAAACCATAAGCTTTGACTTTAAACCTTTTAACTTTAACCATTTGCTATTTTAACTTCAGCTTTAAACTTGTACATGAGCTTTAAAGTGGTCAAAGACAGAATGCAATCGATGCTCAAATGTAATGCAGTAATTTAACTTGAAGGCAGCAGTTTAAACAAAGAAAGTAGGATAGTTCAGTAAGCAATTTAACAAACTGGCAGGTTCAAGTGAAGCATATCAAACAAACATTTCGATGGTCATCAAATGAAGCATATTCACTGACCATTGGTGTGTTTGGAGAAACTTGTTGAGTGGATCTTGCGGTTGTGGCTGCTTGCTGCTCTTCCTTCCATGTAGTTTGTTTGGTGAATGAGTCTCTGACCTCCTTCCTTTTCAGGTGCCTTCAGTTAGTAATTTGGCGGCCATTTTACCTCGGCATTCTGGGAATTGTAGTTGCAAAATATTTATTTTACCGAAATATGCACCAAAAAATAAATAAATAAATAAATAACTATATATATATATATATATATATATATATATATATATATATATATATATATATATATATATATATACATTAAAGTTGTACACTAAAAAAGATGCATTTTTTTTGCATTTTTCGGTAAAATAAATATTGAGCATATTTTTGAATACATTATAGTTCCATTTTTTATATATATATATATATATATATATATATATATATATATATATATATATATATATATATATATATATATATATACATATATATATTTGACCAAAATATGCAAAATATATATATATATATATATATATATATATATATATATATATATATATATATATATATATATATATATATATATATAAAATGTTTTTTGCATATTTCGGTAAAATAAATATTTAGCATATTTTTGAATATGTATATATATTCCAAAATATGCTTATATATATATATATATATATATATATATATATATATATATATATATATATATATATATATATATATATTAAAGTTGTACACTAAAAATGATGCATTTTTTTGCATTTTTCGGTAAAATAAATATTGAGCATATTTTTGAATACATTATAGTTCCATTTTATATATATATGTATATATTTATATATATATATATATATATATATATATTTATTTGACCGAAATATGCAACAAAAAAAAAACAAAAACAAAAAAATATATATATATATATATATACATATATATATAAATATATTCAAAAATATGCTCAATATTTATTTTACCGAAATATGCGGGGGAAAATTATAATAATCATATATATATATATATATATATATATATATATATATATATATATATATATATATATATTTTTTTTTTTGCATATTTCGGTAAAATAAATATCGAGCATATTTTTGAGTATATATATATATATATGGATATATATATATATATATATATATATATATATATATATATATATATATATATAAATATATATATATATATATATATACACCGGTATATATATATCCATTTTCTACCACTTATTCCCTTTGGGGTCGTGGGGCGCGCTGGAGCCTATCTCAGCGCTACAATCGCGCGGAAGGCGGGGTACACCCTGGACAAGTCGCCACCTCATCGCAGGGCTATATATATATATATATATATATATATATATATATATATATATATATATATATATATATATATATATATATATATATATATAATGTATATCAAAAATTCTGTCAAAAACATGTTTCTTACAGCCTTTTTCTTTTAAAAATATCCAACTTTAAAATGAAAGCATGGGACCTGTTTTAAATGTGCTATTTCTCGCTTCTTCTTTTTGTTTTTGCAGGTATCGGACACCTCGGTCTCCTTAGACGCATCCTCGCTAAATCCATGCGGACTGGACACTGACCGAGAGTCAGCCCTCTTGGTTGCTTTGTTGGGTCTGCTCCTGTCTCTGGCCATGTTTGTAGAAATGTCTGGTTGCATCAGCTCTGCTCTTTTAATGTCTTTAATGTCCTTTGTGTTCTTTGATGTTTCCCTCTTACACACATGCTTATGTGTGCTATGGCTGAGAGGTTTTTTTACACACATGTTTATGTGTGCTATGGCTATGAGGTATCCCCCCCTTGGCCTCAGTCTGGACCCCCTCTCCAGGGGCCCAGGCTTAGACTGAATAGTTTTTTCTCAGTACAGGTGAACCTAATGAAGTTTAATGTGTGAGTGCCCTCTTGTGGTCATAAAGGTTCAACACAAACTGGTCTTCTATACTCCCAAAGAACATGATCTAGTTATAAAATGGAACGAAATATTATCTCAACACACAATCAAACCCACGAGCGAGTCAATGATTTTAATGACAGTTTTATTTGCTACTGGTCACACACTACACACTACTTACGGCACATCCATTATTATGTTTGTTTAGCAACTAAAGGTGTGAAATATTGATATTGTGGTGTTGACATACTGTAAGTACACCTTAAAAACATTTGTCATGACAAAACAGGACATTTTACAGCCACAAACACGCTAACGCATCACACCTGCTAACTGAACATGCAAAGATTGTTTATATATTTTATCTCCACAGCAACTAAAAGGTCATCATTACCTAAACATATATTTGAAATAAACATTTGTGTTTTGGGCATATTAGCAGAATATTATCTTTTTGGACTCCAACACATGGCTTGTTTGTGTTTGTTGGAAAAGGAAAACATCCCAATTAAATTGGAAATCTCCTATCGACAAGTCATACAAAACAAAATAAACTAGAAGAGGCAATTCCTGAAGGAATTGCGTGTGAATGCTCCAATGCTGAAGTTGAAGTGAAATGCTGACGGAATGTAGTATGAATGTAAGATCAGTTTGAATGTTGGAATGGTTTGAATTTCCAGGAAAACCGGAATTTGGTTCGGAACTTGGGAAAGTGTTAGTTTGAATGTCCAGAATGAGTGGAATGTGTTGATGTTGGAACGGTTTGAATAGGTTGAAAAATGTGGGAATTGTGCAACTTGGAAAAATGTCCCATTCATTTCAATGGGAACTTCCTGGAAATTTGGGAATTTTGGGAAAAGCGGGATTTAAAAAAAAAAAAAAATGATTAGGCGCATGAATGTCCTGAATGAGCTGAATTGGTTGGAGTTGGAATTGTTTAAATCGGGCAAGAAATGTTGACGTAGTAAATGGTATTAGGGAATTTGGGGTATTTTTGGGAACTTGGAAAAAGGGTAGTTTGAATGTCCAGAATGGTGGAATGTGTTGAAGGTGGAATGGTTTGAAGAATGTGGGAATTGTGGAAGTTTGAAAAATAGCCAATTCATTTTGAATGGGGAAAATGCCGTCCCCCCAAAAAAAGAGGAATAATGGGAAATCTGGGAATTGTTTTGGGGAATTGTGGAAGTAGAGGAACACAATTCCTGAACAGGCTGAATATTTTTGGAATTGGAATAGTTTGAATCAGATGAAAAATGTGGGAATTATGGAACTTGGAAAACTGTCCCATTCATTTCAATGGGAACTTCCTGGAAATTTGGGAATTTTGGGAAAAGCAGGATTTAAAAAAAAAAAAAATGATTAGGCGCATGAATGTCCTGAATGAGCTGAATTGGTTGGAGTAGGAATTGTTTAAATCGGGCAAGAAATGTTGACGTAGTAAATGGTATTAGGGAATTTCGGGTATTTTTGGGAACTTGGAAAAAGGGTAGTTTGAATGTCCAGAATGGTGGAATGTGTTGAAGGTGGAATGGTTTGAAGAATGTGGGAATTGTGGAAGTTTGAAAAATAGCCAATTCATTTTGAATGGGGAAAATGCCCCCCAAAAAAGAGGAATAATGGGAAATCTGGGAAATTTTTGGGGGAATTGTGGAAGTAGAGCACACAATTCCTAAACAGGCTGAATATTTTTGGAATTTGAATAGTTTGAATCAGATGAAAAATGTGGGAATTATGGAACTTGGAAAAATGTCCCAATTTCCCAAAATATTGGGAATTTCGGGAAAAGCGGGAATTTTTTTTGAAAATGGTAAAAAAAACATGAACGATCTGAATGAGTTGAAATGGTTGGTGTTGACATTTTTCAAATCGGTGGACAAAATGTTGAAGTAATAACATGTTGAAATGAGAAATAGTATTATGGAATTCCTGGAATTTCGGACATTTTTCCAGTTCAAAAAACAACTTTGCTTTTTGTCCTGATTAAGAGGAATGTTTTGACGGTAGAACGGTTGAAATGCGTTGAAAAATGTGGAAGGAGTAGTCGCCAGAAAAAAAGGGTGGAAATAGGGCTTTGGAAAACCAGGAATTCTGGAAAATCCTGGAATTTTTTTTTAACTTTGAAAAGGGTAAGTTTACATTTCCAGAATGAGTGGAATGTGTTGATGTTGGAATGGTTTGAATAGGTTGAAAAATGTGGGAATTGTGCAACTTGGAAAAATGTCCCATTCATTTCAATGGGAACTTCCTGGAAATTTGGGAATTTTGGGAAAGGCGGGATTTAAATTTAAAAAAAAATGATTAGGCGCATGAATGTCCTGAATGAGCTGAATTGGTTGGAGTTGGAATTGTTTAAATCGGGCAAGAAATGTTGACGTAGGAAATGGTATTAGGGAATTTCGGGTATTTTTGGGAACTTGGAAAAAGGGTAGTTTGAATGTCCAGAATGGTGGAATGTGTTGAAGGTGGAATGGTTTGAAGAATGTGGGAATTGTGGAAGTGTGAAAAATAGCCAATTCATTTTGAATGGGGAAAATGCCCCCCAAAAAAGAGGAATAATGGGAAATCTGGGAAATGTTTTTGGGAATTGTGGAAGTAGAGCACACAATTCCTAAACAGGCTGAATATTTTTGGAATTGGAATAGTTTGAATCAGATGAAAAATGTGGGGATTATGGAACTTGGAAAAATGTCCCAATTTCCCAAAATATTGGGAATTTCGGGAAAAGCGGGATTTTTTTTGAAAATGGTAAAAAAAAAACTTGAACGATCTGAATGAGTTGAAATGGTTGGTGTAGAAATTTTTCAAATCGGTGGACAAAATGTTGAAATAATAACATGTTGAAATGAGAAATAGCATTACGGAATTCCTGGAATTTCGGAAATTTTTCCAGTTCAAAAAACAACTTTGTTTTTTGTCCTGATTAAGAGGAATGTTTTGACGGTAGAACGGTTGAAATGCGTTGAAAAATGTGGAAGGAGTAGTCGCCAGAAAAAAAGGGTGGAATTAGGGCTTTGGAAAACCAGGAATTCTGGAAAATCCTGGAATTTTTTTTTTTAACTTTGAAAAGGGTAAGTTTACAATTCCAGAATGAGTGGAATGTGTTGATGTTGGAACGGTTTGAATAGGTTGAAAAATGTGAGAATTGTGCAACTTGGAAAAATGTCCCATTCATTTCAATGGGAACTTCCTGGAAATTTGGGAAAATCGGGATTTAAAAATAAATAAATTATTAGGCGCATGAATGTCCTGAATGAGCTGAATTGGTTGGAGTTGGAATTGTTTAAATCGGGCAAGAAATGTTGACGTAGTAAATGGTATTAGGGAATTTCGGGTATTTTTGGGAACTTGGAAAAAGGGTAGTTTGAATGTCCAGAATGGTGGAATGTGTTGAAGGTGGAATGGTTTGAAGAATGTGGGAATTGTGGAAGTTTGAAAAATAGCCAATTCATTTTGAATGGGGAAAATGCCCAAAAAAGAGGAATAATGGGAAATCTGGGGGAAAAAATTTGGAATTGTGGAAGTAGAGCACACAATTGAACAGGCTGAATATTTTTGGAATTGGAATAGTTTGAATCAGATGAAAAATGTGGGAATTATGGAACTTGGAAAAATGTCCCAATTTCCCAAAATATTGGGAATTTCGGGAAAAGCGGGATTTTTTTTTTTAAAATGGTGAAAAAACTTGAACGATCTGAATGAGTTGAAATGGTTGGTGTTGAAATTTTTCAAATCGGTGGACAAAATGTTGAAGTAATAACATGTTGAAATGAGAAATAGTATTACGGAATTCCTGGAATTTCGGAAATTTTTCCAGTTCAAACAACTACTTTGTTTTTTGTCCTGATTAGGAGGAATGTTTTGACGGTAGAACGGTTGAAATGTATTGAAAAATGTGGAAGGAGTAGTCGCCAGAAAAAAAGGGTGGAAATAGGGCTTTGGAAAACCAGGACTTCTGGAAAAACCTGGAATTTTTTTTGAACTTTGAAAAGGGTAAGTTTACATTTCCAGGATGGTGGAATGTGTTGACGTTGGAACGGTTTGAATAGGTTGAAAAATGTGGAAGGTAGAGCGCGCCAAAATCTGAACAAGAAGAAGAAGTAGAAGAATAAATAGATGCATTTTGGTGTAGAAAACATACAGGTAAAAGCCAGTAAATTAGAATATTTTGAAAAACTTGATTTATTTCAGTAATTGCATTCAAAAGGTGTAACTTGTACATTATATTTATTCATTGCACACAGACTGATGCATTCAAATGTTTATTTCATTTAATTTTGATGATTTGAAGTGGCAACAAATGAAAATCCAAAATTCCGTGTCACAAAATTAGAATATTGTGTAAGGGTTAAATTTTGAAGACACCTGGTGCCACAAACTAATCAGCTGATTAACTCAAAACACCTGCAAAGGGCTTTAAATGGTCTCTCAGTCCAGTTCTGAAGCCTACACAAACATGGGGAAGACTTCAGATTTGACAGCTGTCCAAAAGGCAACCATCGACACATTGCACAAGGAGGGAAAGACACAAAAGGTTATTGCTGAAGAGGCTGGCTGTTCTCAGAGCTCTGTGTCCAAACACATTAATGGAGAGGCAAAGGGAAGGAAAAACTGTGGTCAGAAAAAGTGTACAAGCGATAGGGATCACCGCGCCCTGGTCAAGATTGTGAAAAAAAAAACATTCAAAAATGTGGGGGAGATTCAGAAGGAGTGGACAGCTGCTGGAGTCAGTGCTTCAAGATCCACCACCAAGAGACGCTTGAAAGACATGGATTTCAACTGCCGCATACCTCGTGTCAAGCCACTGTTGACCAAGAAACAGCGCGCAAAGCGTCTCACCTGGGCTAAGGAAAAAAAAGAGCTGGACTGCTGCTGAGTGGTCCAAAGTCATGTTTTCTGACAAAAGCAAATTTTGCATTTCCTTTGGAAATCGAGGTCCCAGAGTCTGGAGGAAGACAGGAGAGGCACAGGATCCACGTTGCCTGAAGTCTAGTGTAAAGTTTCCACCATCAGTGATGGTTTGGGGTGCCATGTCATCTGCTGGTGTCGGTCCACTCTGTTTCCTGAGATCCAGGGTCAACGCAGCCGTCTACCAGCAAGTTTTAGAGCACTTCATGCTTCCTGCTGCTGACCTGCTCTATGGAGATGGAGATTTCAAGATCCAACAGGACTTGGCGCCTGCTAGAGATGCGCGGTTTGCGGACACAACCGCGGAGTCCGCAGATTATCCGCGGATCGGGCGGATGAAATTAAAAACAATAAGATTTTATCCGCTCGCGGGTCGGGTCGGGCGGATTAATTAGATATTTTTTTTATTTTTTTATTTTTTTTGCGGGTGGCAGTTAAACCAATTCGGAAATATATATACATAGTTAAATGTTGTTACCCACATACGAAAAACGAGCAGGCACCTGCTGCATATGCCACAACAGAAGAAAAGAAAAGAAAAGAGATGGACACTTTTACGGAGCGGAGAAGGGACGCCTCGCCGGGGTCCGGGACCGAGGCCCCTTCCCCCGAGAGGGCCCCACCGGGAGCCGTAGCTGAGGCGATCCGCGAGAAGGGCCCGACGCACGTCCAGGGTCACTACCGCGCCCACCGCACCGACACCCCGCCTCGTCCGCTTTCGCAGTGCGCTCACGAAAGGGGTGGGGCTTACCCTGGTTGATATAGAGAGCAGGACGGTGGCCATGGAATTTCATTTAAGGTTTGTGATAAACCATCAAACTCATTTGTTAAAAGGACTCTATAGTAATATAAAGCAAATTTTTCTGGACATTATCATGCAAGAAAAGTTTATTTTTGGGATCGCGATCACCGCGTAATGATTTTTAAAGGTTGCATTACATTATTAACTGTCCCATGTGATCAGCCAGTGCGATTGGAAGTCCATGCTCAATTATTGCCTCCGTAAATAAAACTTCGGCATTTATCACATCCAAAGAATCTGTTTGGGCGACGAAAAACGTTGAAAGTTTTCCACTTGTATCGCTAGCAACGGCATTAGACTTGTGTTTTTTTGTCCCAACGTGGTCTTTTACATCGCTAATTCCTCCGTGTCCGATCGAAAAATCTTGTCTGCACAAGGTGCAATTCGCGTAGTTTTCACCCTTTTTTTTTTTTTTTTAATTAATATTAGATATATAACAACGGGCGGATGGCGGGCGGGTGCAGTTCTGATCAAACGTTACATCGGGTGGATGGCGGATGGTTGACGACTTTCTGACGCGGTTGCGGATTAAATAAATTGCCTATCCGCGCATCTCTAGCGCCTGCACACAGCGCAAAATCTACCCGTGCCTGGTTTACGGACCATGGTATTTCTGTTCTAAATTGGCCCGCCAACTCCCCTGACCTTAGCCCCATAGAAAATCTGTGGGGTATTGTGAAAAGGAAGATGCAGAATGCCAGACCCAAAAACGCAGAAGAGTTGAAGGCCACTATCAGAGCAACCTGGGCTCTCATAACACCTGAGCAGTGCCAGAAACTCATCGACTCCATGCCACGCCGCATTAACGCAGTAATTGAGGCAAAAGGAGCTCCAACCAAGTATTGAGTATTGTACATGCTCATATTTTTCATTTTCATACTTTTCAGTTGGCCAACATTTCTAAAAATCCCTTTTTTTGTATTAGCCTTAAGTAATATTCTAATTTTGGATTTTCATTTGTTGCCACTTCAAATCATCAAAATTAAATGAAATAAACATTTGAATGCATCAGTCTGTGTGCAATGAATAAATATAATGTACAAGTTACACCTTTTGAATGCAATTACTGAAATAAATCAAGTTTTTCAAAATATTCTAATTTACTGGCTTTTACCTGTATGTGTGAATGTTTTGGAGCATTCACGCAATAAATGAATGAATGAATGAATAATCATTCATACCAAACCATTTTTAAAAAACTTTACATTGTAAAGATGAATCTTTTTGAATGTATCTTGACTCAAGAGGGAACAACTAAAAAGGAAACATTAGCTTATTAGCTCGTTAGCTAGCGCCACCTGCTGACCAGAGCAGGGTCCATAAACAATAAATAACTCTTTGTACTTGTACAAAAACTATGAGGTTTCACGCACATGACTACTGTACTACTGTACTACTTTACTACTGTACTACACCAAAAATAAACTCACCTTAACGCAGACATCTGTCCTTGTACTCTTTTTGCTAGCTTACCGGCAGTCAGTCAAGTGCAGCAGTGTGACACACGGCGGCAAAGGGGCTCTTTCAAAATAAGATACCCGGAAGACGTCAAAATAAAATGGATGCGATTGCAAACCGGTAGTTACAAGTTATCATTTGAACAGTCACAGTCACCAAACAACATGAAAACACACTTTTCCCACGTCAGACCAAACATGTTTTGTTTGTGTTTGTCCTGATTCACATGTAAACACATCAACACCAGCCGGACAATAGTGCTGTCAATCATCTTTTTTTTGCTGCCGGGGAAAGGGGCGGGGTCACAGGGTGAGCAGCGATCTCATTGGTCGATGACATGTGGCACGTCACTGGTCACTAACTGAGATTCTAAAAGAAGATGCAACATCATTATTAATTATTTCTTTTTATCATTGGCACACAAATTCAACTTTTACCATAATAATATTTTTATTCAACCCTTTGAGTGTCCTGCAGAGTGAAGGGTTGCTAACATTAGCATGCTACCATTTTTTTTTACAAGGATACACCCAAAAGTCATATTTTTTGTTCAATGCTAACGTTAGCATGCTAATGTTAGGTTAACATTTTTACAAAATCCATAGGTACACATGTAAAGTCGTTGATATCAGTACTTGGTACTCCCTTGCTACCATGTTAGCATGCTAAAGTCGTTATGTTAGCTGTTTGCTCATAATGTCACATATTTTGTTAATTGCCGTTATCCGGTTAGTCAGTATTGTCGATACGGACTCAAAAGTTATATATTTTGTTATTTGATGCTATCTTGCTAGCGTACTGTCAGTACACATGCTAACCTTTGATGTTAGCATGCTAACATGCTAATATGCCAACATTACTATAATATCTTAACTTTTGACTAATTTACTGGTATACACCTAACTGTTATATAATTGATAAATTGTTAGCATGCTAAAGTCGTTATGTTAGCTTTTTGCTCATAATGTCACATATTTTGTTAATTGCCGTTATCCGGTTAGTCAATATTGTCGATACGGACTCAAAAGTTATATATTTTGTTATTTGATGCTATCTTGCTAGCGTACTGTCAGTAAACATGCTAACCTTTGATGTTAGCATGCTAACATGCTAATATGCCAACATTACTATAATATGTTAACTTTTGACTAATTTACTGGTATACACCTAACTGTTATATAATTGATAAATTGTTAGCATGCTAAAGTCGTTATGTTAGCTTTTTGCTCATAATGTCACATATTTTGTTAATTGCCGTTATCCGGTTAGTCAGTATTGTCGATACGGACTCAAAAGTTATATATTTTGTTATTTGATGCTATCTTGCTAGCATACTGTCAGTAAACATGCTAACCTTTGATGTTAGCATGCTAAAGTGTTAGCATGCTAATATGCCAACATTACTATAATATCTTAACTTTTGACTAATTTACTGGTATACACCTAACTGTTATATAATTGATAAATTGTTAGCATGCTAAAGTCGTTATGTTAGCTTTTTGCTCATAATGTCACATATTTTGTTAATTGCCGTTATCCGGTTAGTCAGTATTGTCGATACGGACTCGAAAGTTATATATTTTGTTATTTGATGCTATCTTGCTAGCGTACTGTCAGTAAACATGCTAAACTTTGATGTTAGCATGCTAAAGTGTTAGCATGCTAATATGCCAACATTACTATAATATCTTAACTTTTGACTAATTTACTGGTATACACCTAACTGTTATATAATTGATAAATTGTTAGCATGCTAAAGTCGTTATGTTAGCTTTTTGCTCATAATGTCACATATTTTGTTAATTGCCGTTATCCGGTTAGTCAATATTGTCGATACGGATTCAAAAGTTATATATTTTGTTATTTGATGCTATCTTGCTAGCATACTGTCAGTAAACATGCTAACCTTTGATGTTAGCATGCTAAAGTGTTAGCATGCTAATATGCCAACATTACTATAATATCTTAACTTTTGACTAATTTACTGGTATACACCTAACTGTTATATAATTGATAAATTGTTAGCATGCTAAAGTCGTTATGTTAGCTTTTTGCTCATAATGTCACATATTTTGTTAATTGCCGTTATCCGGTTAGTCAGTATTGTCGATACGGACTCAAAAGTTATATATTTTGTTATTTGATGCTATCTTGCTAGCATACTGTCAGTAAACATGCTAACCTTTGATGTTAGCATGCTAAAGTGTTAGCATGCTAATATGCCAACATTACTATAATATCTTAACTTTTGACTAATTTACTGGTATACACCTAACTGTTATATAATTGATAAATTGTTAGCATGCTAAAGTCGTTATGTTAGCTTTTTGCTCATAATGTCACATATTTTGTTAATTGCCGTTATCCGGTTAGTCAGTATTGTCGATACGGACTCAAAAGTTATATATTTTGTTATTTGATGCTATCTTGCTAGCGTACTGTCAGTAAACATGCTAAACTTTGATGTTAGCATGCTAAAGTGTTAGCATGCTAATATGCCAACATTACTATAATATCTTAACTTTTGACTAATTTACTGGTATACACCTAACTGTTATATAATTGATAAATTGTTAGCATGCTAAAGTCGTTATGTTAGCTGTTTGCTCATAATGTCACATATTTTGTTAATTGCCGTTATCCGGTTAGTCAATATTGTCGATACGGACTCAAAAGTTATATATTTTGTTATTTGATGCTATCTTGCTAGCATACTGTCAGTAAACATGCTAACCTTTGATGTTAGCATGCTAAAGTGTTAGCATGCTAATATGCCAACATTACTATAATATCTTAACTTCTGACTAATTTACTGGTATACACCTAACTGTTATATAATTGATAAATTGTTAGCATGCTAAAGTCGTTATGTTAGCTTTTTGCTCATAATGTCACATATTTTGTTAATTGCCGTTATCCGGTTAGTCAATATTGTCGATATGGACTCAAAAGTTATATATTTTGTTATTTGATGCTATCTTGCTAGCGTACTGTCAGTAAACATGCTAACCTTTGATGTTAGCATGCTAACATGCTAATATGCCAACATTACTATAATATGTCAACTTTTGACTAATTTACTGGTATACACCTAACTGTTATATAATTGATAAATTGTTAGCATGCTAAAGTCGTTATGTTAGCTTTTTGCTCATAATGTCACATATTTTGTTAATTGCCGTCATCCGGTTAGTCAGTATTGTCGATACGGACTCAAAAGTTATATATTTTGTTATTTGATGCTATCTTGCTAGCATACTGTCAGTAAACATGCTAACCTTTGATGTTAGCATGCTAAAGTGTTAGCATGCTAATATGCCAACATTACTATAATATCTTAACTTTTGACTAATTTACTGGTATACACCTAACTGTTATATAATTGATAAATTGTTAGCATGCTAAAGTCGTTATGTTAGCTTTTTGCTCATAATGTCACATATTTTGTTAATTGCCGTTATCCGGTTAGTCAATATTGTCGATACGGACTCGAAAGTTATATATTTTGTTATTTGATGCTATCTTGCTAGCATACTGTCAGTAAACATGCTAAACTTTGATGTTAGCATGCTAAAGTGCTAGCATGCTAATATGCCAACATTACTATAATATCTTAACTTTTGACTAATTTACTGGTATACACCTAACTGTTATATAATTGATAAATTGTTAGCATGCTAAAGTCGTTATGTTAGCTTTTTGCTCATAATGTCACATATTTTGTTAATTGCCGTTATCCGGTTAGTCAATAGTGTCGATACGGACTCAAAAGTTATATATTTTGTTATTTGATGCTATCTTGCTAGCATACTGTCAGTAAACATGCTAAACTTTGATGTTAGCATGCTAAAGTGTTAGCATGCTAATATGCCAACATTACTATAATATCTTAACTTTTGACTAATTTACTGGTATACACCTAACTGTTATATAATTGATAAATTGTTAGCATGCTAAAGTCGTTATGTTAGCTTTTTGCTCATAATGTCACATATTTTGTTAATTGCCGTTATCCGGTTAGTCAATATTGTCGATGCGGACTCGAAAGTTATATATTTTGTTATTTGATGCTATCTTGCTAGCGTACTGTCAGTAAACATGCTAAACTTTGATGTTAGCATGCTAAAGTGTTAGCATGCTAATATGCCAACATTACTATAATATCTTAACTTTTGACTAATTTACTGGTATACACCTAACTGTTATATAATTGATAAATTGTTAGCATGCTAAAGTCGTTATGTTAGCTTTTTGCTCATAATGTCACATATTTTGTTAATTGCCGTTATCCGGTCAGTCAATATTGTCGATACGGACTCAAAAGTTATATATTTTGTTATTTGATGCTATCTTGCTAGCGTAGTGTCAGTAAACATGCTAACCTTTGATGTTAGCATGCTAACATGCTAATATGCCAACATTACTATAATATGTTAACTTTTGACTAATTTACTGGTATACACCTAACTGTTATATAATTGGTAAATTGTTAGCATGCTGTTAACATAATCACATTCTAACATTCACATGCTATGACTTTAGCAAATGTTGTCGGTATACACTCAAACGTTTGATGCTATCTTGTCATAATGACAGTAAGCATATTAGTACTTCATTTGCTAACATGCTAAAGGTTTTACGACGTTCATAGACATGTAATGTCCTTGATATCATTACTTCGTGCTACCTTACATGCATTATAATGTTAGTAAAAAGCTAGAATGCTAAAGTGCTAAAGTGCTAACTTTACGGGCATATACGTGCGAGTCATATACATTACATTGGGAATTTCGGGAAAAGCGGGATTTTTTTTTTGAAAATGGTAAAAAAAACTTGAACAATCTGAATGAGTTGAAATGGTTGGTGTTGAAATTTTTCAAATCGGTGAACAAAATGTTGAAGTAACAACATTTTGAAATGACAAATAGTATTATGGAATTCCTGGAATTTTGGGAATTTTTCCAGTTCAAAAAACAACTTAGTTTTTTGTCCATGTTAAGAGGAATGTTTTGACGGTAGAACGGTTGAAATGCGTTGAAAAATGTGGAAGGAGTAGTCGCCAGAAAAAAAGGGTGGAAATAGGGCTTTGGAAAAAAAATTTTAACTTTGAAAAGGTGAAGTTTACATTTCCAGGATGGTGGAATGTGTTGATGGTGCAATGGTTTGAAGAATATGGGAATTGTGCAAGTTTGAAAAATGGCCAATTCATTTTGAATGGAGAAAATGCCCCCCAAAAAAGAGGAATAATGGGAAATCCGGGAATTTTTTTTTAGAATTGTGGAAGTAGAGCACACAATTACTGAACAGGCTGAATATTTTTGGAGTTGGAACAGTTTGAATCAGATGAAAAATGTGGGAATTATGGAACTTTGAAAAATGTCCCATTCATTTCAAAGGGAATTTCTCAAAAAATTGGGAATTTTGGGAAAAGCGGAATTTTTTTTTGAACATGGTAAAAAAAACTTGAATGGTCTGAATGAGTTGAAATGGTTGGTGTTGAAATTTTTTAAATCGGTGGAGAAATGGTGAAGTAATAACATGTCGAAATGAGAAATAGTGTTACGGGATTCCTGGAGTTTCGGGAAAAGTGGAATTTTTACAGTTCAAAAAACAACTTTGTTTTTTGTCCTTGTTAAGAGGAATGTTTTGACGGTAGAAGGGTTGAAATGCGTTGAAAAATGTAGAAGGAGTAGTCGCCAGAAAATAAGGGTGGAAATAGGGCTTTGGAAAACCAGGAATTCTGGAATTTCCTGGAATTTTTTTTAACTTTGAAAAGGTGAAGTTTAAATTTCCAGCATGTTGGAATGTGTTGAAGGTGGAATGGTTTGAAGAATGTGGGAATTGTGCAAGTTTGAAAAATGGCCAATTAATTTTGAATGGGGAAAAGCCCCCCCAAAAAAGAGGAATAATGGGAAATCCGGGAATTTTTTTTTTAGAATTGTGGAAGTAGAGCACACAATTACTGAACAGGCTGAATATTTTTGGAGTTGGAACAGTTTGAATCAGATGAAAAATGTGGGAATTATGGAACTTTGAAAAATGTCCCATTCATTTCATAGGGAATTTCCCAAAAAATTGGGAATTTTGGGAAAAGCGGAATTTTTTTTGAACATGGTAAAAAAAACTTGAATGGTCTGAATGAGTTGAAATGGTTGGTGTTGAAATTTTTCAAATCGGTGAACAAAATGTTGAAGTAATAACATTTTGAAATGACAAATAGTATTATGGAATTCCTGGAATTTTGGGAATTTTTTCCAGTTCAAAAAACAACTTAGTTTTTTGTCCATGTTAAGAGGAATGTTTTCATGGTAGAACGGTTGAAATGCGTTGAAAAATGTGGAAGGAGTAGTCGCCAGAAAAAAAGGGTGGAAATAGGGCTTTGGAAAACCAGGAATTCTGGAATTTCCTGGAAAAATTTTTAACTTTAAAAAGGTGAAGTTTAAATTTCCAGCATGTTGGAATGTGTTGAAGGTGGAATGGTTTGAAGAATGTGGGAATTGGGCAAGTTTGAAAAATGGCCAATTCATTTTGAATGGGGAAAATGCCCCCCAAAAAAGAGGAGCAATGGGAAATCCGGGAATTTTTTTTTAGAATTGTGGAAGTAGAGCACACAATTACTGAACAGGCTGAATATTTTTGGAGTTGGAACAGTTTGAATCAGATGAAAAATGTGGGAATTATGGAACTTTGAAAAATGTCCCATTCATTTCAAAGGGAATTTCTCAAAAAATTGGGAATTTTGGGAAAAGCGGAATTTTTTTTTGAACATGGTAAAAGAAACTTGAATGGTCTGAATGAGTTGAAATGGTTGGTGTTGAAATTTTTTAAATCGGTGGAGAAATGGTGAAGTAATAACATGTCGAAATGAGAAATAGTGTTACGGGATTCCTGGAGTTTCGGGAAAAGTGGAATTTTTACAGTTCAAAAAACAACTTTGTTTTTTGTCCTTGTTAAGAGGAATATTTTGACGGTAGAAGGGTTGAAATGCGTTGAAAAATGTGGAAGGAGTAGTCGCCAGAAAATAAGGGTGGAAATAGGGCTTTGGAAAACCAGGAATTCTGGAATTTCCTGGAATTTTTTTAAACTTTGAAAAGGTGAAGTTTAAATTTCCAGCATGTTGGAATGTGTTGAAGGTGGAATGGTTTGAAGAATGTGGGAATTGTGGAAGTTTGAAAAATGGCCAATTCATTTTGAATGGGGAAAATGCCCCCCAAAAAAGAGGAATAATGGGAAATCCGGGAATTTTTTTTTTAGAATTGTGGAAGTAGAGCACACAATTACTGAACAGGCTGAATATTTTTGGAGTTGGAACAGTTTGAATCAGATGACAAATGTGGGAATTATGGAACTTTGAAAAAAGTCCTATTCATTCCAAAGGGAATTTCCCAAAAAATTGGGAATTTTGGGAAAAGCGGGAATTTTTTTTGAACATGGTAAAAAACTTGAATGGTCTGAATGAGTTGAAATGGTTGGTGTTGACATTTTTTAAATCGGTGGAGAAATGGTGAAGTAATAACATGTTGAAATGAGAAATAGTGTTACGGGATTCCTGGAGTTTCGGGAAAAGTGGAATTTTTACAGTTCAAAAAACAACTTTGTTTTTTTTCCTTGTTAAGAGGAATGTTTTGACGGTAGAAGGGTTGAAATGCGTTGAAAAATGTGGAAGGAGTAGTCGCCAGAAAATAAGGGTGGAAATAGGGCTTTGGAAAACCAGGAATTCTGGAATTTCCTGGAATTTTTTTTAACTTTGAAAAGGTGAAGTTTAAATTTCCAGCATGTTGGAATGTGTTGAAGGTGGAATGGTTTGAAGAATGTGGGAATTGTGCAAGTTTGAAAAATGGCCAATTCATTTTGAATGGGGAGAATGCCCCCCCAAAAAGAGGAATAATAGGAAATCCGGGAAATTTTTTTTAGAATTGTGGAAGTAGAGCACACAATTACTGAACAGGCTGAATATTTTTGGAGTTGGAACAGTTTGAATCAGAGGGAAAATGTGGGAATTATGGAACTTTGAAAAATGTCCCATTCATTTCAAAGGGAATTTCCCAAAAAATTGGGAATTTTGGGAAAAGCAGATTTTTTTTTTGAACATGGTAAAAAAAACTTGAATGGTCTGAATGAGTTGAAATGGTTGGTGTTGACATTTTTCAAATCGGTGAACAAAATGTTGAAGTAATAACATTTTGAAATGACAAATAGTATTACGGAATTCCTGGAATTTGGGGAATTTTTCCAGTTCAAAAAACAACTTAGTTTTTTGTCCATGTTAAGAGGAATGTTTTGACGGTAGAACGGTTGAAATGCGTTGAAAAATGTGGAAGGAGATGTCGCCAGAAAAAAGGGTGGAAATAGGGCTTTGGAAAACCAGGAATTCTGGAAAATCCTGGAATTTTTTTTACTTTGAAAAGGTGAAGTTTACATTTCCAGGATGGTGGAATGTGTTGACGGTGCAATGGTTTGAAGAATATGGGAATTGTGTAAGTTTGAAAAATGGCCAATTCATTTCAATGGGAATTTCCCCAAAAATTGGGAATTTTGGGAAAAGCGGGAATTTTTTTTGAAAATGGTAACAAAAAACTTGAATGGTCTGAATGAGTTGAAATGGTTGGTGTTGAATTTTTTCAAATCGGTGAACAAAATGTTGAAGTAATAACATTTTGAAATGACAAATAGTATTATGGAATTCCTGGAATTTTGGGAATTTTTTCCAGTTCAAAAAACAACTTAGTTTTTTGTCCATGTTAAGAGGAATGTTTTGACGGTAGAAGGGTTGAAATGCGTTGAAAAATGTGGAAGGTGAAGTCGCCAGAAAAAAGGGTGGAAATAGGGCTTTGGAAAACCAGGAATTCTGGAATTTCCTGGAATTTTTTTTAACTTTGAAAAGGTGAAGTTTAAATTTCCAGCATGTTGGAATGTGTTGAAGGTGGAATGGTTTGAAGAATGTGGGAATTGTGCAAGTTTGAAAAATGGCCAATTCATTTTGAATGGGGAAAATGCCCCCAAAAAAAGAGGAATAATGGGAAATCCGGGAATTTTTTTTTAGAATTGTGGAAGTAGAGCACACAATTACTGAACAGGCTGAATATTTTTGGAGTTGGAACAGTTTGAATCAGATGAAAAATGTGGGAATTATGGAACTTTGAAAAATGTCCCATTCATTTCAAAGGGAATTTCTCAAAAAATTGGGAATTTTGGGAAAAGCGGAATTTTTTTTTGAACATGGTAAAAAACTTGAATGGTCTGAATGAGTTGAAATGGTTGGTGTTGAAAATTTTCAAATCGGTGAACAAAATGTTGGAGTAATAACATTTTGAAATGACAAATAGTATTGCGGAATTCCTGGAATTTTGGGAATTTTTCCAGTTCAAAAAACAACTTTGTTTTTTTTCCTTGTTAAGAGGAATGTTTTGACGGTAGAACGGTTGAAATGCGTTGAAAAATGTGGAAGGAGTAGTCGCCAGAAAAAAAAGGGTGGAAATAGGGCTTTGGAAAACCAGGAATTCTGGAATTTCCTGGAATTTTTTTTAACTTTGAAAAGGTGAAGTTTAAATTTCCAGCATGTTGGAATGTGTTGAAGGTGGAATGGTTTGAAGAATGTGGGAATTGTGCAAGTTTGAAAAATGGCCAATTCATTTTGAATGGGGAAAATGCCCCCCAAAAAAGAGGAATAATAGGAAATCCGGGAATTTTCTTTTAGAATTGTGGAAGTAGAGCACACAATTACTGAACAGGCTGAATATTTTTGGAGTTGGAACAGTTTGAATCAGATGAAAAATGTGGGAATTATGGAACTTTGAAAAATGTCCCATTCATTTCAAAGGGAATTTCCCAAAAAATTGGGAATTTTGGGAAAAGCGGGAATTTTTTGGGAAAATGGTAAAAAAAAAACTTGAATGGTCAGAATGAGTTGAAATGGTTGGTGTTGACATTTTTCAAATCGGTGAACAAAATGTTGAAGTAATAACATTTTGAAATGACAAATAGTATTACGGAATTCCTGGAATTTTGGGAATTTTTCCAGTTCAAAAAACAACTTAGTTTTTTGTCCATGTTAAGAGGAATGTTTTGACGGTAGAACGGTTGAAATGCGTTGAAAAATGTGGAAGGAGAAGTCGCCAGAAAAAAGGGTGGAAAAAGGGCTTTGGAAAACCAGGAATTCTGGAAAATCCTGGAATTTTTTTTACTTTGAAAAGGTGAAGTTTAAATTTCCAGGATGTTGGAATGTGTTGAAGGTGGAATGGTTTGAAGAATGTGGGAATTGTGCAAGTTTGAAAAATGGCCAATTCATTATGAATGGGGAAAATGCCCCCCAAAAAAGAGGAATAATGGGAAATCCGGGAATTTTTTTTTAGAATTGTGGAAGTAGAGCACACAATTACTGAACAGGCTGAATATTTTTGGAGTTGGAACAGTTTGAATCAGATGAAAAATGTGGGAATTATGGAACTTTGAAAAATGTCCCATTCATTTCATAGGGAATTTCCCAAAAAATTGGGAATTTTGGGAAAAGCGGAATTTTTTTTTGAACATGGTAAAAAACTTAAATGGTCTGAATGAGTTGAAATGGTTGGTGTTGAATTTTTTCAAATCGGTGAACAAAATGTTGAAGTAATAACATTTTGAAATGACAAATAGTATTATGGAATTCCTGGAATTTGGGGAATTTTTTCCAGTTCAAAAAACAACTTAGTTTTTTGTCCATGTTAAGAGGAATGTTTTGACGGTAGAACGGTTGAAATGCGTTGAAAAATGTGGAAGGAGAAGTCGCCAGAAAAAAAGGGTGGAAATAGGGCTTTGGAAAACCAGGAATTCTGGAATTTCCTGGAATTTTTTTTAACTTTGAAAAGGTGAAGTTTAAATTTCCAGCATGTTGGAATGTGTTGAAGGTGGAATGGTTTGAAGAATGTGGGAATTGTGCAAGTTTGAAAAATGTCCAATTCATTTTGAATGGGGAAAATGCCCCCCAAAAAAGAGGAATAATGGGAAATCCGGGAATTTTTTTTTTTAGAATTGTGGAAGTAGAGCACACAATTACTGAACAGGCTGAATATTTTTGGAGTTGGAACAGTTTGAATCAGATGAAAAATGTGGGAATTATGGAACTTTGAAAAATGTCCCATTCATTTCATAGGGAATTTTACCCAAAAAATTGGGAATTTTGGGAAAAGCGGAATTTTTTTTGAACATGGTAAAAAACTTGAATGGTCTGAATGAGTTGAAATGGTTGGTGTTGAAAATTTTCAAATCGGTGAACAAAATGTTGAAGTAATAACATTTTGAAATGACAAATAGTATTGCGGAATTCCTGGAATTTTGGGAATTTTTCCAGTTCAAAAAACAACTTTGTTTTTTTTCCTTGTTAAGAGGAATGTTTTGACGGTAGAACGGTTGAAATGCGTTGAAAAATGTGGAAGGAGTAGTCGCCAGAAAAAAAAGGGTGGAAATAGGGCTTTGGAAAACCAGGAATTCTGGAATTTCCTGGAATTTTTTTTAACTTTGAAAAGATGAAGTTTAAATTTCCAGCATGTTGGAATGTGTTGAAGGTGGAATGGTTTGAAGAATGTGGGAATTGTGCAAGTTTGAAAAATGGCCAATTCATTTTGAATGGGGAAAATGCCCCCCAAAAAAGAGGAATAATAGGAAATCCGGGAATTTTCTTTTAGAATTGTGGAAGTAGAGCACACAATTACTGAACAGGCTGAATATTTTTGGAGTTGGAACAGTTTGAATCAGATGAAAAATGTGGGAATTATGGAACTTTGAAAAATGTCCCATTCATTTCAAAGGGAATTTACCAAAAAATTGGGAATTTTGGGAAAAGCGGGAATTTTTTGGGAAAATGGTAAAAAAAAAACTTGAATGGTCAGAATGAGTTGAAATGGTTGGTGTTGACATTTTTCAAATCGGTGAACAAAATGTTAAAGTAATAACATTTTGAAATGACAAATAGTATTACGGAATTCCTGGAATTTTGGGAATTTTTCCAGTTCAAAAAACAACTTAGTTTTTTGTCCATGTTAAGAGGAATGTTTTGACGGTAGAACGGTTGAAATGCGTTGAAAAATGTGGAAGGAGAAGTCGCCAGAAAAAAGGGTGGAAAAAGGGCTTTGGAAAACCAGGAATTCTGGAAAATCCTGGAATTTTTTTTACTTTGAAAAGGTGAAGTTTAAATTTCCAGCATGTTGGAATGTGTTGAAGGTGGAATGGTTTGAAGAATGTGGGAATTGTGCAAGTTTGAAAAATGGCCAATTCATTTTGAATGGGGAAAATGCCCCCCAAAAAAGAGGAATAATGGGAAATCCGGGAATTTTTTTTTTAGAATTGTGGAAGTAGAGCACACAATTACTGAACAGGCTGAATATTTTTGGAGTTGGAACAGTTTGAATCAGATGAAAAATGTGGGAATTATGGAACTTTGAAAAATGTCAATTCATTTCAAAGGGAATTTCCCCAAAAATTGGGAATTTTGGGAAAAGCGGATTTTTTTTTTGAACATGGTAAAAAACTTGAATGGTTTGAATGAGTTGAAATGGTTGGTGTTGAAATGTTTTAAATCGGTGGAGAAATGGTGAAGTAATAACATGTCGAAATGAGAAATAGTGTTACGGGATTCCTGGAGTTTCGGGAAAAGTGGAATTTTTACAGTTCAGAAAACAACTTAATTTTTTTGTCCATGTTAAGAGGAATGTTTTGACGGTAGAACGGTTGAAATGCGTTGAAAAATGTGGAAGGAGAAGTCGCCAGAAAAAAAGGGTGGAAATAAGGCTTTGGAAAACCAGGAATTCTGGAAAATCCTGGAATTTTTTTACTTTGAAAAGGTGAAGTTTACATTTCCAGCATGTTGGAATGTGTTGAAGGTGGAATGGTTTGAAGAATGTGGGAATTGTGCAAGTTTGAAAAATGGCCAATTCATTTTGAATGGGGAAAATGCCCCCCAAAAAAGAGGAATAATGGGAAATCCGGGAATTTTTTTTAGAATTGTGGAAATAGAGCACACAATTACTGAACAGGCTGAATATTTTTGGAGTTGGAACAGTTTGAATCAGATGACAAATGTGGGAATTATGGAACTTTGAAAAATGTCCCATTCATTTCGAAGGGAATTTCCTAAAAAATTGGGAATTTTGGGAAAAGCGGAATTTTTTTTTGAACATGGTAAAAAAAACTTGAATGGTCTGAATGAGTTGAAATGGTTGGTGTTGTAAATTTTCAAATCGGTGAACAAAATGTTGAAGTAATAACATTTTGAAATGACAAATAGTATTGCGGAATTCCTGGAATTTGGGGAATTTTTCCAGTTCAAAAAACAACTTAGTTTTTTGTCCATGTTAAGAGGAATGTTTTGACGGTAGAACGGTTGAAATGCGTTGAAATATGTGGAAGGAGAAGTCGCCAGAAAAAAAGGGTGGAAATAGGGCTTTGGAAAACCAGGAATTCTGGAATTTCCTGGAATTTTTTTTAACTTTGAAAAGGTGAAGTTTAAATTTCCAGCATGTTGGAATGTGTTGAAGGTGGAATGGTTTGAAGAATGTGGGAATTGTGCATGTTTGAAAAATGGCCAATTCATTTTGAATGGGGAGAATGCCCCCCCAAAAAGAGGAATAATAGGAAATCCGGGAATTTTTTTTTTAGAATTGTGGAAGTAGAGCACACAATTACTGAACAGGCTGAATATTTTTGGAGTTGGAACAGTTTGAATCAGAGGAAAAATGTGGGAATTATGGAACTTTGAAAAATGTCCCATTCATTTCAAAGGGAATTTCCCCAAAAATTGGGAATTTTGGGAAAAGCGGAATTTTTTTTTGAACATGGTAAAAAAAAACTTGAATGGTCTGAATGAGTTGAAATGGTTGGTGTTGAAATTTTTTTAAATCGGTGAACAAAATGTTGAAGTAATAACATTTTGAAATGACAAATAGTATTGCGGAATTCCTGGAATTTTGGGAATTTTTCCAGTTCAAAAAACAACTTAGTTTTTTGTCCATGTTAAGAGGAATGTTTTGACGGTAGAACGGTTGAAATGCGTTGAAAAATGTGGAAGGAGAAGTCGCCAGAAAAAAAGGGTGGAAATAGGGCTTTGGAAAACCAGGAATTCTGGAAAATCCTGGAATTTTTTTTACTTTGAAAAGGTGAAGTTTACATTTCCAGGATGGTGGAATGTGTTGACGGTGCAATGGTTTGAAGAATATGGGAATTGTGTAAGTTTGAAAAATGGCCAATTCATTTCAATGGGAATTTCCCCCAAAATTGGGAATTTTGGGAAAAGCGGGAATTTTTTGGGAAAATGGTAAAAAAAAAACTTGAATGGTCTGAATGAGTTGAAATGGTTGGTGTTGAAATTTTTCAAATCGGTGAACAAAATGTTGAAGTAATAACATTTTGAAATGACAAATAGTATTACGGAATTCCTGGAATTTGGGGGATTTTTCCAGTTCAAAAAACAACTTAGCTTTTTGTCCATGTTAAGAGGAATGTTTTGACGGTAGAACGGTTGAAATGCGTTGAAAAATGTGGAAGGAGAAGTCGCCAGAAAAAAAGGGTGGAAATAGGGCTTTGGAAAACCAGGAATTCTGGAATTTCCTGGAATTTTTTTTAACTTTGAAAAGGTGAAGTTTAAATTTCCAGCATGTTGGAATGTGTTGAAGGTGGAATGGTTTGAAGAATGTGGGAATTGTGCAAGTTTGAAAAATGGCCAATTCATTTTGAATGGGGAAAATGCCCCCCAAAAAAGAGGAGTTATGGGAAATCCGGGAATTTTTTTTTAGAATTGTGGAAGTAGAGCACACAATTACTGAACAGGCTGAATATTTTTGGAGTTTGAACAGTTTGAATCAGATGAAAAATGTGGGAATTATGGAACTTTGAAAAATGTCCCATTCATTTCATAGGGAATTTCCCAAAAAATTGGGGATTTTGGGAAAAGCTGAATTTTTTTTGAACATGGTAAAAAAAACTTGAATGGTCTGAATGAGTTGAAATGGTTGGTGTTGAAATTTTTCAAATCGGTGAACAAAATGTTGAAGTAATAACATTTTGAAATGACAAATAGTATTGCGGAATTCCTGGAATTTGGGGAATTTTTCCAGTTCAAAAAACAACTTAGTTTTTTGTCCATGTTAAGAGGAATGTTTTGACGGTAGAACGGTTGAAATGCGTTGAAAAATGTGGAAGGAGAAGTCGCCAGAAAAAAAGGGTGGAAATAGGGCTTTGGAAAACCAGGAATTCTGGAATTTCCTGGAATTTTTTTTACTTTGAAAAGGTGAAGTTTACATTTCCAGGATGGTGGAATGTGTTGAAGGTAGAATGGTTTGAAGAATGTGGGAATTGTGCAAGTTTGAAAAATGGCCAATTCATTTTGAATGGGGAAAATGCCCCCCAAAAAAGAGGAGCAATGGGAAATCCGGGAATTTTTTTTTAGAATTGTGGAAGTAGAGCACACAATTACTGAACAGGCTGAATATTTTTGGAGTTGGAACAGTTTGAATCAGATGAAAAATGTGGGAATTATGGAACTTTGAAAAAAGTCCTATTCATTTCAAAGGGAATTTCCCCAAAAATTGGGAATTTTGGGAAAAGCGGATTTTTTTTTTTAACATGGTAAAAAAAACTTGAATGGTCTGAATGAGTTGAAATGGTTGGTGTTGAAATTTTTCAAATCGGTGAACAAAATGTTGAAGTAATAACATTTTGAAATGACAAATAGTATTATGGAATTCCTGGAATTTTGGGAATTTTTCCAGTTCAAAAAACAACTTAGTTTTTTGTCCATGTTAAGAGGAATGTTTTTACGGTAGAACGGTTGAAATGCGTTGAAAAATGTGGATGGAGAAGTCGCCAGAAAAAAGGGTGGAAATAGGGCTTTGGAAAACCAGGAATTCTGGAATTTCCTGGAATTTTTTTTGCCTTTGAAAAGGTGAAGTTTAAATTTCCAGCATGTTGGAATGTGTTGAAGGTGGAATGGTTTGAAGAATGTGGGAATTGTGCAAGTTTGAAAAATGGCCAATTCATTTTGAATGGGGAGAATGCACCCCAAAAAAGAGGAATAATAGGAAATCCGGGAAAATTTTTTTAGAATTGTGGAAGTAGAGCACACAATTACTGAACAGGCTGAATATTTTTGGAGTTGGAACAGTTTGAATCAGAGGAAAAATGTGGGAATTATGGAACTTTGAAAAATGTCCCATTAATTTCAAAGGGAATTTCCCAAAAAATTGGGAATTTTGAGAAAAGCGGGAATTTTTTTTGAACATGGTAAAAAACTTGAATGGTCTGAATGAGTTGAAATGGTTGGTGTTGAAAATTTTCAAATCGGTGAACAAAATTGTGAAGTAATAACATTTTGAAATGACAAATATTATTACGGAATTCCTGGAATTTTGGGAATTTTTCCAGTTCAAAAAACAACTTAGTTTTTTGTCCATGTTAAGAGGAATGTTTTGACGGTAGAACGGTTGAAATGCGTTGAAAAATGTGGAAGGAGAAGTCGCCAGAAAAAAGGGTGGAAATAGGGCTTTGGAAAACCAGGAATTCTGGAATTTCCTGGAATTTTTTTTAACTTTGAAAAGGTGAAGTTTAAATTTCCAGCATGTTGGAATGTGTTGAAGGTGGAATGGTTTGAAGAATGTGGGAATTGTGCAAGTTTGAAAAATGGCCAATTCATTTTGAATGGGGAAAATGCCCCCCAAAAAAGAGGAATAATAGGAAATCCGGGAATTTTTTTTTAGAATTGTGGAAGTAGAGCACACAATTACTGAACAGGCTGAATATTTTTGGAGTTGGAACAGTTTGAATCAGATGAAAAATGTGGGAATTATGGAACTTTGAAAAATGTCCCATTAATTTCATAGGGAATTTCCCAAAAAATTGGGAATTTTGGGAAAAGCGGAATTTTTTTTGGAACATGGTAAAAAACTTGAATGGTCTGAATGAGTTGAAATGGTTGGTGTTGAAATTTTTCAAATCGGTGAACAAAATGTTGAAGTAATAACATTTTGAAATGACAAATAGTATTGCGGAATTCCTGGAATTTTGGGAATTTTTCCAGTTCAAAAAACAACTTAGTTTTTTGTCCATGTTAAGAGGAATGTTTTTACGGTAGAACGGTTGAAATGCGTTGAAAAATGTGGAAGGAGAAGTCGCCAGAAAAAAAGGGTGGAAATAGGGCTTTGGAAAACCAGGAATTCTGGAAAATCCTGGAATTTTTTTTACTTTGAAAAGTTGAAGTTTACATTTCCAGGATGGTGGAATGTGTTGACGGTGCAATGGTTTGAAGAATATGGGAATTGTGTAAGTTTGAAAAATGGCCAATTCATTTCAATGGGAATTTCCCCCAAAATTGGGAATTTTGGGAAAAGCGGGAATTTTTTTTGAAAATGGTAAACAAAACTTGAATGGTCTGAATGAGTTGAAATGGATGGTGTTGAAATTTTTCAAATCGGTGAACAAAATGTTGAAGTAATAACATTTTGAAATGACAAATAGTATTACGGAATTCCTGGAATTTTGGGAATTTTTCCAGTTCAAAAAACAACTTAGTTTTTTGTCCATGTTAAGAGGAATGTTTTGACGGTAGAACGGTTGAAATGCGTTGAAAAATGTGGAAGGAGAAGTCGCCAGAAAAAAGGGTGGAAATAGGGCTTTGGAAAACCAGGAATTCTGGAATTTCCTGGAAAAAATTTTAACTTTAAAAAGGTGAAGTTTAAATTTCCAGCATGTTGGAATGTGTTGAAGGTGGAATGGTTTGAAGAATGTGGGAATTGGGCAAGTTTGAAAAATGGCCAATTCATTTTGAATGGGGAAAATTCCCCCCAAAAAAGAGGAGCAATGGGAAATCCGGGAATTTTTTTTTAGAATTGTGGAAGTAGAGCACACAATTACTGAACAGGCTGAATATTTTTGGAGTTGGAACAGTTTGAATCAGATGAAAAATGTGGGAATTATGGAACTTTGAAAAATGTCCCATTCATTTCAAAGGGAATTTCTCAAAAAATTGGGAATTTTGGGAAAAGCGGAATTTTTTTTTGAACATGGTAAAAAAAACTTGAATGGTCTGAATGAGTTGAAATGGTTGGTGTTGAAATTTTTTAAATCGGTGGAGAAATGGTGAAGTAATAACATGTCGAAATGAGAAATAGTGTTACGGGATTCCTGGAGTTTCGGGAAAAGTGGAATTTTTACAGTTCAAAAAACAACTTTGTTTTTTGTCCTTGTTAAGAGGAATGTTTTGACGGTAGAAGGGTTGAAATGCGTTGAAAAATGTGGAAGGAGTAGTCGCCAGAAAATAAGGGTGGAAATAGGGCTTTGGAAAACCAGGAATTCTGGAATTTCCTGGAATTTTTTTTAACTTTGAAAAGGTGAAGTTTAAATTTCCAGCATGTTGGAATGTGTTGAAGGTGGAATGGTTTGAAGAATGTGGGAATTGTGCAAGTTTGAAAAATGGCCAATTCATTTTGAATGGGGAAAATGCCCCCAAAAAAAGAGGAATAATGGGAAATCCGGGAATTTTTTTTTAGAATTGTGGAAGTAGAGCACACAATTACTGAACAGGCTGAATATTTTTGGAGTTGGAACAGTTTGAATCAGATGAAAAATTTGGGAATTATGGAACTTTGAAAAATGTCCCATTCATTTCAAAGGGAATTTCCCAAAAAATTGGGAATTTTGGGAAAAGCGGGATTTTTTTTTGAACATGGTAAAAAACTTGAATGGTTTGAATGAGTTGAAATGGTTGGTGTTGAAATTTTTCAAATCGGTGGACAAGTAATAACATTTTAAAATGACAAATAGTATTACGGAATTCCTGGAATTTTGGGAATTTTTCCAGTTCAAAAAACAACTTAATTTTTTGTCCTTGTTAAGAGGAATGTTTTGATGGTAGAACGGTTGAAATGCGTTGAAAAATGTGGAAGGAGAAGTCGCCAGAAAAAAAGGGTGGAATAGGGCTTTGGAAAACCAGGACTTCTGGAAAATCCTGGAATTTTTTTTTACTTTGAAAAGGTGAAGTTTACATTTCCAGGATGGTGGAATGTGTTGATGGTGCAATGGTTTGAAGAATATGGGAATTGTGTAAGTTTGAAAAATGGCCAATTCATTTCAATGGGAATTTCCCCAAAAATTGGTAATTTTGGGAAAAGCGGGAATTTTTTGGGAAAATGGTAAAAAAAAACTTGAATGGTCTGAATGAGTTGAAATGGTTGGTGTTGAAATAATGACGTGTAAGAAATTTGCGAACGTCAGCGTCACCGAGTTAGCATTGCTATCACCGTGTGGCTACCTGGGAACCCCGGGTGGCGGTCCTCTGTTGGGCCGAGACGGTGCGGACGGTCCGGTGTCAGGCGACACGGCGGGTCGTGAAGGGGCGCCGGGTGCGGCCCGACCGCCCGGGCGCAAGGGGCCGGGTGGTGGTGCCCGACGTTGCGGTGTGGGACTGGACATGGGAGACCTAGAGTGGGGTTTGTCTTTTACTGCCCAGCAACCGTGCGGCGTCGGCGTGCGGTCCTACCTGCGGCCCGACTGCGTCCCCGTCACCTGCAGCCAGGAGTCGTCCACGGGCGGCGGCATGCCGGTGGTGACGGTGGAGGTGCTGATGTCACCGATGATGTTGAGACCTTCGCGCAGGGCGTGGTACATCCTCAACATGTCGTCACGGTGCCGAGCCTGAGGGATACGCTACGCTTGAGGACAGCTGCGCACGGGCGGGGCTCTGCCGAGGTGCTACCTGCTCCTGGGACTCGTCCATCAGAGTGTTTTGGTCGGCGCACGAGTAAATCTGGGCCAGCAGGTCGGAGTGGATGAAGTCTTTCGTCTGATTGGACGAGAGGAAGTCCAATTACTGCACCTTGTCATACCTAATAAGGACATCACTTAAAGGTAGTCAAACAGCCCTTTTTATTCACGCTATCTCATTAGCATGGTAGCACATTTGACATCAACATGATAGCATTTTAGCCACATTCGCTACGCCCAAACTTATGATCGCAACCTAAAGTACAAATTAGCGTTTTAGCTCATTTTGCACGTATACTTAAGAGTGATGTAGCTTGTTACTTGACGCTATCTTCTTTGAATGCTAACTGTTAACATGCTAACATTAGCGTACTAGTATTTTTTCCCGAGTTCATTGGTATACATTTAAATGTCATTTATAGTGCTACTTACTGCAAGTTAACTAGCGTTTTAATGCTAGCATGTTAGCATGCTAACATCACCGTGTTATCTTTTAAGCTATAACTTTGCAGGAATACACGTAAGAGTCAGTTATTTTGTTGATTGACGCTACCTTGTTGCCATAGTAGCCAATTAAATATCAACATGCTAGCATTTTAGCCACATTCGCTACGCCATCTAGCGGTGATGGGGCTGGTAACCCAAATTTCAGATAGCAACCTAAAGTATAACAAATAGCCGAGAGAAAGATCCTATGCCGTAGCCTTTTAGAAAATGTTGCACATGTATACCTAAAAGTGATATAGTTGGATACTTGACGCTATCTTCTTTGAATGCTAACTGTTAACATGCTAACAGTAGCAATTTTTTTTAAATATAAGACACTTTTTATAATAAAAGTCACTTATATTGCTACTTAGTGCTACTTAACTAGCATTGCAATGTGAACTTGTTAGCATGCTAGCTAATTTTGCAGGTATACACACAAGTCACGTATTTTGTTTATTGATGCTATCTTGTTAGCATGGTAGCATGCTAATATTAAAATAATAGCATTTTAGCCAGTTTCTACCTGTATTACTCAATCTTACTCACTTTCTTCATTCCAATGGTTGTAGAAAAAAAAAAAAATTTAGCTACAAGCTAATGCTAGCATGTACGACCAGATGTTTTGGTCGAATCTTACGGGGTTCAGTGAGGCATTTGCTCAGTCAACTAGCGGTTAAGAGCATTTGTGAACTGTTGGGCGCAAGCTCATTTCTGTTGGTTAATTATCATCACACTTCAACACATCTAACATGTAAATGCTGCCTTTTTGCTAGGTTAGTAGTCGTACATTGTTGACCATCAGGTGCATGACGGTCTTGGGGACCAGGTCTTTGATGGTGCGATGGATGATGGACAGGTAGGAGTCCACCAGGTTCCTGACGATCTCCACCTGCCTCTCCAGTTGAGGGTCCAGACTGTGGATTTGTCCGTCCGTGTTGGACTCCTCCACCTCCACCTGCAACGGCACACGTCCACCTGTTAGCAGTTAGCATGCTAACGAAATAGCGTCCCGGGGAACGATTGGGGCGTCCGTGCCAAACACCAACAACACCCGGTCAAGTAGCATGCTATCAAGATAGAGTCCCGGTGAACGATTGGGCGTCCGTGCCAAACATCAACAACACCCGGTCGAATCGGCGTGCTTTTCTCGGGTGAGCCACGAGGACTCACCTTGTCTTTATCCTGCAGAAGAAGAAGAAGAAGAGAAAATTCAAGGTGTGACGCCGTCAGAGGAACATATTGCAATTATGCTAATGAGGAAGGAGTACCACGGTGCGTTCAGGGTACACGCCTGCCCGTAGGAAAGATGCCTTCCAGCTGTCCACCTCCTCCTGGGACTCACTGGCCAACTCCAACTGGCGGTAGTCCTTGTACACGTTCCTGAAACGTACACCGACACCTATGTTATGCTAACATGCTAGCATGCTAACATTCGGGCCAAATTCATACATTAATATCCTCACTTGGTGTTTTCTTAAGTTAGCATGCTGACGCTAAAATGTTAGATTTTTAACCAATTTGACAGGTATATAAGAGTTAAATACTCATTAGCATGCTAACCATTCACATGCTAAAATCGCCATTCTAGCATTTCCCCCAATTTTGTTGATATATACCAAAAATATGTACATTTTGTTGTTTAATGCTACTGACAGTAAGCATGTTAGCATACAACAACAGCATGCATTTTCTACTCAATCTTACTAACTTTAATGGACTGTTAGCATGCTAACAGTATCATGTCAAATTTTTAGCTCATTTTTTAAGTATACATGTGAGAAGGAATCAAATCATTTGATAATTGACGCTATCTGGTTAGCATAAAAACTGTTAGCATGATAACATGAAAATGCTAGCATTTTCCCCAATTTTGTCCATATACAATGAAAATGTGTAAATTGTGTTGTTTAATGCTAACCTGTTGGCATACTGAAAGTAGGCATGTTAGCATATAATGATAACGTGCTTGCATTTTAGTTGTATGTTGTACGTTTTTGTAATGTTAGCATGTTGACAGCACCATGTCACATTTCTAGCTAATTTTGCAAATATACATGTGAGAAAGGGTCAGATATTTTGCTAATTGACACTATCTCGTTAGCATTGTAACATGCTAACATAAAAATGCGAGGGTTTTCATCAATTTTGTCGGTATACACCTAAAAGTTGTACATTTTGTTGTTTGATGCTAACCTGCAAGCAAGCTGCCAGTTAGCATGTTAGCACACAACGACCGCATGCTTGCATTTTATCCATCCTTTACATGTTTTACATTTATAACATTTCCTAAACAATCTTACTTATTTCATGTTATGTTAGCATGGTGTGTGTTAGCATGTTAGCACGTTAACACTACCATGTCTATTTTTTTAGCTAATTTTGCAGGTGTACACATAAGAGTCCTGTATTTTGTGAATTCTTGTATTTGTTACCTTCTTGAGACTTGAGAAAAATGCCTACCACTTTAGGACCAGCCTTTCTAGATATATAAAGAAGTGTGTTTACTACATTAATAATATATACATACTGTGCAAATATTTAAAAAATTGTTGGAATTTCACAAGAAAAATGTAGAATTTTGTGCAATCTTATGATAAACGTTGGAATTTTACTCAATAAAAGTCGCAATTTTACAAGAAAAGCTTAACATTTTGGCAATTTTATGAAAAGAGTCGTCATTTTACTCAACAAAAGTCACAAATTTATAAGAAGACTTTAAAATGTTGGCAATATTATAATAACAATCTGAATTTTACTTGGCAAAATTATGACAAAAGTCCTAATTTTACTCAAACAATGTCACTATTTTACAAGAACTACAAAAACATTGGCAATATTGCGATAAAAGTCAGCATTTTATATGACAAAAGTCACCATTTTGCTTTAAAAAGTCATCATTTTACGAGAAAATATTGCAATATTACAGAAACGGAAAGAATATGAGAAATTGTTCCCAATTTTATAAGAAAAAAGTCGACACATTGTGAGAAAAAGACTGCTTTTAGTTCTTTTTCTTTATTTTTTTGGAATTCGTTTTTAATCTTCATTATTTACTTCAAATTATTACAGTCATTTTTGTATACATATTTATTTTATTAATTTTGACCAAAGGGGGCGCATTTTAATTTCTTCCGCACACTTGTTATTTCATATGTTGACCAGAAGGGGAGCACTTCACATTTTTACACGCACTTGTTATTTCATATGTTGATCAGAGAGTCAACACCGTGTATGGTGGGGATGGTGCTCTGCTGACCTAGACTGCGGATGTTGTGGATCGGTGGAGAGAATACTTCGAAGACCTCCTCAATCCTACCAGCACGTCTTCCTATGAGGAAGCAGGGCCTGGGGAATCTGTGGTGGGCTCTCCTATTTCTGGGGCTGAGGTTGCCGAGGTAGTTAAAAAGCTCCTCGGTGGCAAGGCCCCGGGGGTGGATGAGATCCGCCCGGAGTTCCTTAAGGCTCTGGATGTTGTGGGGCTGTCTTGGTTGACAAGACTCTGCAACATCGTGTGGACATCGGGGGCGGTACCTCTGGATTGGCAGACCGGGGTGGTGGTTCCTCTCTTTAAGAAGGGGAACCGGAGGGTGTGTTCCAACTATCGTGGGATCACACTCCTCAGCCTTCCCGGTAAGGTCTATTCAGGTGTACTGGAGAGGAGGCTACGCCGGATAGTCGAACCTCGGATTCAGGAGGAACAGTGTGGTTTTCGTCCTGGTCGTGGAACTGTGGACCAGCTCTATACTCTCGGCAGGGTCCTTGAGGGTGCATGGGAGTTTGCCCAACCAGTCTACATGTGCTTTGTGGACTTGGAGAAGGCATTCGACCGTGTACCCCGGGAAGTCCTGTGGGGAGTGCTCAGAGAGTATGGGGTAACGGACTGTCTTATTGTGGCAGTTCGCTCCCTGTATAATCAGTGTCAGAGCTTGGTCCGCATTGCCGGCAGTAAGTCGGACACGTTTCCAGTGAGGGTTGGACTCCGCCAAGGCTGCCCTTTGTCACCGATTCTGTTCATAACCTTTATAGACAGAATTCTAGGCGCAGTCAGGGCGTTGAGGGGATCTGGTTTGGTGGCTGCAGGATTAGGTCACTGCTATTTGCAGATGATGTGGTCCTGATGGCTTCATCTGGCCAAGATCTTCAGCTCTCACTGGATCGGTTCGCAGCCGAGTGTGAAGCGACTGGGATGGGAATCAGCACCTCCAAGTCCGAGTCCATGGTTCTCTCCCGGAAAAGGGTGGAGTGCCATCTCCGGGTTGGGGAGGAGATCTTGCCCCAAGTGGAGGAGTTCAAGTACCTCGGAGTCTTGTTCACGAGTGGGGGAAGAGTGGATCGTGAGATCGACAGGCGGATCGGTGCGGCGTCTTCAGTAATGCGGACGCTGTATCGATCCGTTGTGGTGAAGAAGGAGCTGAGCCGGAAGGCAAAGCTCTCGATTTACCGGTCGATCTACGTTCCCATCCTCACCTATGGTCATGAGCTTTGGGTTATGACCGAAAGGACAAGATCACGGGTACAAGCGGCCGAAATGAGTTTCCTCCGCCGAGTGGCGGGGCTCTCCCTTAGAGATAAGGTGAGAAGCTCTGTCATTCGGGGGGAGCTCAAAGTAAAGCCGCTGCTCCTCCACATCGAGGAGCCAGATGAGGTGGTTCGGGCATCTGGTCAGGATGCCACCCGAACGCCTCCCTAGGGAGGTGTTTCGGGCACGTCCGACCGGTAGGAGGCCACGGGGAAGACCCAGGACACGCTGGGAAGACTATCTCTCCCGGCTGGCCTGGGAACGCCTCGGGATCCCCCGGGAGGAGCTGGACGAAGTGGCTGCTGCCCCCGCGACCCGACCTCGGATAAGCGGAAGAAGATGGATGGATGGATGGATGGATGGATCAGAGAGGGAGCACTTCACATTTTTACTCACACTTGTTATGTCATATGTTGACCACAGGGGGCGCACTTCAAATTTGTACTCACACTTGTTATTTCATATGTTGACCAGAGGGGGCGCACTTCACATTTTTACACACACTTGTTATTTCATATGTTGACCAGAGGGGGCGCACTACAAATTTTTACTCACACTTGTTATTTCATATGTTGACCAGAGGGGGCGCACTTCAAATTTTTACTCACACTTGTTATTTCATATGTTGACCAGAGGGGGCGCACTTCACATTTTTACTCACACTTGTTATTTCATATGTTGACCAGAAGGGGAGCACTTCACATTTTTACACACACTTGTTATGCGGTTAATTTTTAATCTTCATTATTTACTTCAAATTATTACAGTCATTTTTGTATACCTATTTATTTTATTAATTTTGACCAAAGGGGGCGCATTTTAATTTCTTCCGCACACTTGTTATTTCATATGTTGACCAGAAGGGGAGCACTTCACATTTTTACTCACACTTGTTATTTCATATGTTGACCAGAGAGGGCGCACTTCAAATTTCTACTCACACTTGTTATTTCATATGTTGACCAGAGGGGGCGCACTTCAAATTTTTACTCACACTTATTATTTCATATGTTGACCAGAGGGGGCGCACTTCAAATTTTTACTCACACTTGTTATTTCATATGTTGACCAGAAGGGGGCGCACTTCAAATTTTTACTCACACTTGTTATTTCATATGTTGACCAGAGGGGACGCACTTCAAATTTTTACTCACCCTGGTTATTTCATATGTTGACCAGAGGGGGAGCACTTCACATTTTTACACACACTTGTTATGTCATATGTTGACCAGAGGGGGAGCACTTTTAAATGTCTCAAGAAGGGTAGGAATACAAGAACACACACACACACACACACACACACACACACACACACACACACACACACACCTGAACCCACTCACCTGTGTTCGGTGTTGAAGAGAGCAAAAATGTGCTTGCTGGACATGAAACTCTTCTCGATGTCTTTGAGTTTGAGATTATCGACAGGCAGCATGTACTTCTTCTCCTTCTCCTGCAGGGGGCGACCACACATGGAGGAGTCATATTTCAGCATTATTCATCCATCAACGTCACTAAGTAACCAAACTCACCTAACCCAAAGTGAAAAGTTATTACTGCTCCAAAATAATGACTAATATTATGATGTGTGCTGGTTACCTCGTCGTCTTTGTACCAGGACAAGGTCTCCGCGGTCAAAACAAACCAGTATTCCTTGGCTCCGCCCTTCATGATGCTGATGTTGTTGATGGTCAGCCAGCCTTTGCGGATCACCTGTGGGCAAGGTGTGTGGGCGTGATGACGTCATCGAGGAGCGAGCGGCGTGAGGAAGCACTCACCATGATCTCATCCTGTCAACACAAGCGGTAACCGTCAACACCGGGTGTGGCTCCACAGGTCACATGACCCAACTCACCTGAGTCCCGCTGGCTTTCTTCTTGTTGGCCTGGCTGCTCTTCTGCTGAGCACTGACACACACAATATAATTATCATATCATCTCATACATCATATCATGACACACACAATATCATCATCATATCATCTCATACATCATACACACATTAATCATCCTATTATATTATTATCATATCATGACACACACAATATTATTATCATATCATCTCATATATCATACACACATTAATCATCATATTATATCATTATCATATCATGACACACACAATATCATCATCATATCATCTCAGATATCATATCATGACACACACAATATCATTATCATATCATCTAATATATCATACACGCATTAATCATCCTATTATATTATTATCATATTATGACACACACAATATCATCATCATATCATCTCATATATCATACACACATTAATCATCATATTATATCATTATCATATCATGACACACACAATATCATCATCATATCATCTCAGATATCATATCATGACACACACAATATCATTATCATATCATCTCATATATCATACACGCATTAATCATCCTATTATATTTATCATATCATCACACACACAATATTATTATCATATCATCTCATATATCATACACACATTAATCATCATATTATATCATTATCATATCATCTCATATATCATATCATGACACACACATTAATCATCATATTATATCATTATCATATCATCTCATATATCATATCATGACACACACAATATTATTATCATATCAAGACACACACATTAATAATCCTATTATATTATTATCATATCATGACACACACAATATTATTATCATATCATCTCATATATCATACACACATTAATCGTCATATTATATTATTATCATATCATGACACACACAATATTATTATCATATCATCTCATATATCATATCATGACACACACATTAATCATCATATTATATCATTATCATATCATCTCATATATCATATCATGACACACACAATATTATTATCATATCATCTCATATATCATACACGCATTAATCATCCTATTATATTATTATCATATCATGACACACACAATATTATTATCATATCATCGCATATATCATACACATATTAATCATCCTATTATATCATTATCATATCATCTCATATATCATATCATGACACACACAATATTATTATCATATCATCGCATATATCATACACATATTAATCATCCTATTAAATCATTATCATATCATCTCATATATCATATCATGACACACACAATATTATTATCATATCATCGCATATATCATACACATATTAATCATCCTATTATATCATTATCATATCATCTCATATATCATATCATGACACACACAATATTATTATCATATCATCGCATATATCATACACATATTAATCATCCTATTATATCATTATTATATCATCTAATATATCATATCATGACACACACATTAATCATCCTATTATATTATTATCATATCACATCATGACATACACATTAATCATCATATTATATTATTATCATATCATCTCATATATCATATCATGACACACACATTAATAATCCTATTATATTATTATTATATCATGACACACACATTAATCATCATATTATATTATTATTATATCATTAAACACACATTAATCATCATAATATATTATTATTTTATCATTAAACACACATTAATCATCATATTATATTATTATTTTATCATGACACACACAATAATCATCCTATTATATTATTATTATATCATTAAACACACATTAATCATCATATTATATTATTATTTTATCATGAAACAGACATTAATCATCATATTATATTATTATTATATCATGACACACACATTAATCATATTATATTATTATTATATCATTAAACACACATTAATCATCATATTATATTATTATTTGATCATGACACACACATTAATCATCATATTATATTATTATCGTATCATGACACACACATTAATCATGCTATTATATTATTATTACATCATTATTGTGTGAATGCTCACATATGTTTTCTACACCAAAATGCATCTATTTATTCAACTTCTTCTTCTTCTCCAGATTTTGGCGCGTTCTACCTTCCACATTTTTCATCCGATTCAAAGCGTTCCAACTTCAAACTGTTCAGCCTATTCGGTAATCGCGGGCTTTCCCTTGTCAAATTCCAAAAATTCCCAGATTTCCCAGAATTCCAGGTTTTCCGGGAATTGTTTTCCCATTCAAAATGAATTGGCCATTTTTCAAACTTCCACCATTTCCACATTTTTCAACCTATTCAAATCATTCAAATTTAAACAACATTTTTTCCAACTTCCAAAAAATTCCAGGATTTTCCAAAATTCCTGGTTTTTCAAGGCCCTATTTCCACCCTTTTTTCTGGCGACTACTCCTTCCACATTTTCCAACCCACTTCAATCATTCCACCATCAAAACATTCCTCTTAATTAGGACAAAAAACAAAGTTATTTTCTGAACCTGGAAAATTCCCCGGTTTTCCCGAAATTCCCGAAATTCCCGTAATTCCGTAATTCCATTTTTTTAATTCAACATGTTACTACTTCAACATTTCTACACCGATTTGAACAATTCCAAAACCAACCATTTCAACTCATTCAGAACATTCAAGGTTGTTTTTTTTTACCATTTTCTAAAAAATTCCCGCTTTTCCCGAAATTCCCAATTCGTTCTGAAATCCCCATTGAAAAAAATCTGTATTTCCCATAATTCCTTTTTTTAAATTTTTTAATTTAATTTTTTTTTTCATTCAAAATGAATTGACCATTTTTCAAACTTCCACCATTTCCACATGTTTCAATCTATTCAAACCATTCTACCTTCAACACATTCCACCATCCTGGAAATGTAAACTACTTTTTTTCCAAGTTAAAAAAAATTCCAGGATTTTCCAGAATTCCTGGTTTTTCAAGGCCCTATTTCCACCTTTTTTTCTGGCGACTACTCTTTTTTTCCAAGTTAAAAAAAATTCCAGGATTTTCCAGAATTCCTGGTTTTTCAAGGCCCTATTTCCACCCTTTTTTCTGGCGACTACTCCTTCCACATTTTCCAACCCACTTCAATCATTCCACCATCAAAACATTCCTCTTAATTATGACTAAAAACAAAGTTGTTTTTTGAACTGGAAAAATTCCTGGTTTTCCCGAAATTCCAGGAATTCCGTAATTCCATTTCTTAATTCAACATGTTACTACTTCAACATTTCTCCACCGATTTGAAAAATGTCAATACCAACCATTTCAACTCATTCAGAACATTCAAGTTTTTGCTTGACCATTTTCAAAAAAATTCCTGCTTTTCTTGAAATTCACAATTTTTTCTGAAATTCCCATTGAAATGAATGGGACATTCTTCAAAGTTCCACAACTTCCACATTTTTCATCTGATTCAAACTGTTCCAACTTCAACATATCCAGCCTGTTCAGGAATTGTGTGCTCTACTTCCACAATACTAAAAAAAAAATTCCCGTATTTCCCATGATTCCTTTTTTTATTTATTTATTTTTTTTAATTTTTTTTTATTTTTTCATTCAAAATGAATTGGCCATTTTTCAAACTTCCACCATTTCCACATGTTTCAACCTATTCAAACTATTCCACCTTCAACACATTCCACCATCCTGGAAATTTAAACAATTTTTTTTCCAAATTCCAAAAAATTCCAGGATTTTCCAAAATTCCTGGTTTTTCAAGGCCCTATTTCCACCCTTTTTTCTGGCGACTACTCCTTCCACATTTTCCAACCCACTTCAATCATTCCACCATCAAAACATTCCTCTTAATTAGGAAAAAAAACAAAGTTGTTTTCTGAACCTGAAAAATTCCCGGTTTTCCCGAAATTCCCGAAATTCCCGGAATTCCGTAATTCCATTTTTTTAATTCAACATGTTACTACTTCAACATTTCTACACCGATTTGAACAATTCCAAAACCAACCATTTCAACTCATTCAGAACATTCAAGGTTGTTGTTTTTTTACCATTTTCTAAAAAAATTCCCGCTTTTCCCGAAATTCCCAATTCGTTCTGAAATCCCCATTGAAAAAAATCTGTATTTCCCATAATTCCTTTTTCTAAATTTTTTAATTTAATTTTTTTTTTCATTCAAAATGAATTGACCATTTTTCAAACTTCCACCATTTCCACATGTTTCAATCTATTCAAACCATTCTACCTTCAACACATTCCACCATCCTGGAAATGTAAACTACTTTTTTTCCAAGTTAAAAAAAATTCCAGGATTTTCCAGAATTCCTGGTTTTTCAAGGCCCTATTTCCACACTTTTTTCTGGCGACTACTCCTTCCACATTTTTCAACCCACTTCAACCGTTCCACCGTCAAAACATTCCTCTTAATTAGGACAAAAAACAAAGTAGTTTTCTGAACCTGAAAAATTCCCGGTTTTCCCGAAATTCCGTAATTCCATTTTTTAATTCAACATGTTACTACTTCAACATTTCTACACCGATTTGAACAATTCCAACACCAACCATTTCAACTCATTCAGAACATTCAAGTTTTTTATTTACCATTTTCTAAAAAATTCCCGCTTTTCCCGAAATTCCCAATTCTTTCTGAAATTCCCATTGAAAAAGACGGCGTGGCGCAGTGGAAGAGTGGCCGTGCGCAACCCGAGGGTCCCTGGTTCAATCCCCACCTAGTACCAACCTCGTCATGTCCGTTGTGTCCTGAGCAAGACACTTCACCCTTGCTCCTGATGGGTGCTGGTTAGCGCCTTGCATGGCAGCTCCCTCCATCAGTGTGTGAATGTGTGTGTGAATGGGTAAATGTGGAAGTAGTGTCAAAGCGCTTTGAGTACCTTGAAGGTAGAAAAGCGCTATACAAGTACAACCCATTTATCATTATCATTTATAAATGAATGAGACATTCTTCAAAGTTCCACAACTTCCACATTTTTCATCTGATTCAAACTGTTCCAACTTCAACATATCCAGCCTGTTCAGGAATTGTGTGCTCTACTTCCACAATACTAAAAAAAAATTCCCGTATTTCCCATAATTCCTTTTTTTATTTTATTTTTTTATTTTTATTTTTTCATTCAAAATGAATTGGCCATTTTTCAAACTTCCACCATTTCCACATTTTTCAACCTATTCAAATCATTCCACTTTCAACACATTCCACCATCCTGGAAATTTAAACAACCTTTTTTCCAAGTTCCCAAAAATTCCATGATTTTCCAGAATTCCTGGTTTTTCAAGGCCCTATTTCCACCCTTTTTTCTGGCGACTACTCCTTCCACATTTTCCAACCCACTTCAATCATTTCACCATCAAAACATTCCTCTTAATTAGGACAAAAAAACAAAGTTGTTTTCTGAACCTGAAAATTTCCCGGTTTTCCCGAAATTCCCGGAATTCCGTAATTCCATTTTTTAATTCAACATGTTACTACTTCAACATTTCTACACCAATTTGAACAATTCCAACACCAACCATTTCAACTCATTCAGAACATTCAAGTTTTTTTTTTTACCATTTTTTAAGAAATTCCCGCTTTTCCCGAAATTCCCAATTCTTTCTGAAATTCTTATTGAAATGAATGGGACATTCTTCAAAGTTCCACAACTTCCACATTTTTCATCTGATTCAAACTGTTCCAACTTCAACATATCCAGCCTGTTCAGGAATTGTGTGCTCTACTTCCACAATTCTAAAAAAAAAAATTCCTTATTTCCCATAATTCCTTTTTCTACATTTTTTAATTAAATTTTTTTTTTCATTCAAAATGAATTGGCCATTTTTCAAACTTCCACTATTTCCACGTGTTTCAACCTATTCAAATCATTCCACCTTCAACACATTCCACCATCCTGGAAATTTAAACAACCTTTTTTCCAAGTTCCAAAAAATTCCAGGATTTTCCAGAATTCCTGGTTTTTCAAGGCCCTATTTTCACACTTTTTTCTGGCGACTACTCCTTCCACATTTTTCAACCCACTTCAATCATTCCACCATCAAAACATTCCTCTTAATTAGGACAAAAAACAAAGTTGTTTTCTGAACCTGGAAAACTCCCGGTTTTCCCGAAATTCCAGGAATTCCGTACTTCCATTTTTTAATTCAGCATGTTACTACTTCAACATTTCTACACCGATTTGAACAATTCCAACACCAACCATTTCAACTCATTCAAACCATTCAAGTTTTTTTTTTACCATTTTCTAAAAAATTCCCGCATTTCCCGAAATTCCCAATTCTTTCTGAAATTCCCGTTGAAATGAATGAGACATTCTTCAAAGTTCCACAACTTCCACATTTTTCATCTGATTCAAACTGTTCCAACTTCAACATATTCATCTTGTTTGGGAATTTTGTGCTCTACTTCAATAATTCTAAAGAAATTCCAGGATTTGAGTTACAACTTCAGCATTGGAGCATTCACACACTCATGTAGTTATATTGAATTGTGTCCTTCATGACTATATCTCACTTTGCAAAGCCAATGAAGTCTTCATGGTTGGTGTTGATGTACGCCAACTCAATGTCCACCAGGAGCATCACCTGGAAGGCACACAAGTCCACAAGTCCATCAAGTCTAAGTCTAAGTCTGTCTCAGACCGCCCCCCCCCCCCCCCCGTGAGGTTTGTCAAATTTGAGCATGCAATAGTCGTATAATT
>NC_084567.2:1882500-1920000 GCF_033978685.3 Nerophis lumbriciformis | reverse complement strand
TTTGTTTGATGTTGGGCGCGTGTTTCCTGCTGGCGTCCTCCCGTCTTCTTGGTGAGATGTTTGCAGATGTGTTGACCTTTTTCCGACACTTTATTTGTGTCATTGAATGTTTCACCTTTTTAATTTTGTCGACTGAGTGTGTTTTGACATGCAATTATGCTTTTTCCGACACTATTTGTGTCATTGAATGTTTCACCTTTTAACTTAGTCGACTGAGTGTGTTTTGACATGAAATTATGCTTTTTCCGACACTATTTGTGTCATTGAATGTTTCACCTTTTAACTTAGTCGACTGAGTGTGTTTTGACATGAAATGTTGCTTAAAATTGCAGTTAACAAAATTGCAAGCAAAATGTGTGCGTTTAAAAAGGATCTGTTCAAATAGCGTTAGAATTGAGGTCTTATTATGAAAGCTTACTGAATTTGTTTGAATTTTCTCCACTGCATTTTTTTTTTACATCAAATTATGCTGACAATTTATTTCACTGAAATAATCAGTTTGTTCTATAAATGTAGTGTAAAAATGTGTTTAAGACTGAAGCAATGGATGGTGTCTCATAAGCAGCATTACTGGGCTTCAGTCTTTACAGGAAGTGACTTTTGAAGCAACAAATTACTGCACTAAATTGTTTTCACACTGAATTTTTTCACACAAAATTTCATACAGATTTTTTTACACTGAATGTTTTACGCTGAATTTTAACAGATTTTTTTTTTACAGTGGAATTTTTCACATTTTTTTCACTGAATTATTTCAGCTTTTTCTTTTACACTGAATTTCTATAAATTTTTTCACACTGAATTTTTACACTATTTTTTTATACTGTTTTTTTTTTTTTGACCATGTTATGAAAATGTATTGCACTTAAAAAAATACATATCATACTGTAGGTGTTTATTACCCTTTGCATT
Organism: Nerophis lumbriciformis; assembly: GCF_033978685.3. Lineage (NCBI taxonomy): Eukaryota > Metazoa > Chordata > Actinopteri > Syngnathiformes > Syngnathidae > Nerophis > Nerophis lumbriciformis. The sequence continues at coordinate 1,919,088 of NC_084567.2, read as the reverse complement.
CATATATTTTTATTTTTATTTTTTTAATTAAATCAACATAGAAAAAAAACACACGATACACTTTCAACTAGTGCATCAACCCAGAAAAAAAACTGCTTTATACTGCTTTAAAAAAAAAAAAAAATTTGCACAGAATTTTACAGATTTTTTTTATTTTTACATTTGATCTTTACATACTGAATTTTCAGATTTTTTACACTGAATTTTTCTATACAGATTGTTTACACTGAATATATTACACTGACTTTTTTACAGATTTTTTTTTACAGTTACATTTTTCTACACTGAATTTTTAGATTTTTTTAAATTGAAATGTTTACAGACTTGACAATTTTTTTCACACTGAATTTTTCTATACATATTTTCCACACTGAATTTTTTTCACACTGAATTATTACAGCTTTTTTTACACTGAATTTCTATACAGATTTTTGACAGTGAATTTTTGACACTTAATTTTTACAGATTTTTTTGACACAAATGTTTACAGATTTTTTCTATACAGATTTTTCACACTCAATTATTTTCTCACTTACATTTTTTTACACTGAATTTTTTAGTGAATTTTTTTTACACTGAAATTTTTAGACTTGACAATTTTTTTCACACTGAATTTTTCTATACATAATATTCACACTGAATTCTTTTCACACTGATTTTTTCACACTACACTGAATTATTACAGCTTTTTTTTACACTGAATTTCTATACAGCTTTTTTTACCCTGAATTTTTCTATTCAGATTGTTTACACTGAATATATTACACTGACTTTTTTACATATATTTTTTTACAGTTACATTTTTCTACACTAAATTTTTTACAGATTTTTTTACATTGACATTTTTACAGACTTGACAATTTTTTTCACACTGAATTATTACAGCTTTTTTTACACTGAATTTCTATACAGATTTTTGACATTTATTTTTTACAGCTTTTTTTGACACTGAAATGTTTACAGATTTTTGACATATTTTTTCTACACAGTTTTTTCACACTGAATTATTTTCACACTTAGATTTTTTTACACTGAATTTTTTAGTGAAATTTTTTTACACTGAAATTTTTAGACTTGACAATTTTTTTCACACTGAATTATTTTCACACTGATTTTTTCACAATACACTGAATTATTACAGCTTTTTTTTTTACACTAAATTTCTATACAGATTTTTGACAGTGAATTTTTGACACTTAATTTTTACAGCTATTTTTGACACTGAAATGTTTACAGATTTTTGACAGATTTTTTTCTATACAGATTTTTCACACTGAATTATTACAGCTTTTTTTACACTGAATTTCTATACAGATTTTTGACAGTGAATTTTTGACACTTAATTTTTACAGATTTTTTTGACACTGAAATGTTTACAGATTTTTTCTATACAGATTTTTCACACTGAATTATTTTCTCACTTACATTTTTTTACACAGAAATTTTTAGACTTGACAATTTTTTTCACACTGAATTTTTCTATACATAATATCCACACTGAATTCTTTTCACACTGATTTTTTCACACTACACTGAATTATTACAGCTTTTTTTTACACTGAATTTCTATACAGCTTTTTTTACCCTGAATTTTTCTATTCAGATTGTTTACACTGAATATATTACACTGACTTTTTTACAGATTTTTTTTTTACAGTTACATTTTTCTACACTAAATTTTTAGATTTTTTACAGACTTGACAATTTTTTTCACACTGAATTATTACAGATTTTTTTTACACTGAATTTCTATACAGATTTTTGACACTTAATTTTTACAGCTTTTTTTGACACTGAAATGTTTACAGATTTTTGACATATTTTTTCTATAGTTTTTTCACACTGAATTATTTTCACACTTAGATTTTTTTACACTGAATTTTTTAGTGAAATTTTTTTACACTGACATTTTTAGACTTTTGACAATTTTTTTCACACTGAATTTTTCTATACATAATATCCACACTGAATTATTTTCACACTGATTTTTTCACACTACACTGAATTATTACAGCTTTTTTTTTTACACTAAATTTCTATACAGATTTTTGACAGTGAATTTTTGACACTTAATTTTTACAGCTTTTTTTGACACTGAAATGTTTACAGATTTTTGACATATTTTTTCTATACAGATTTTTCACACTGAATTATTACAGCTTTTTTTACACTGAATTTCTATACAGATTTTTGACAGTGAATTTTTGACACTTAATTTTTACAGCTTTTTTTGACACTGAAATGTTTACAGATTTTTGACAGATTTTTTCTATACAGATTTTTCACACTGAATTATTACAGCTTTTTTTACACTGAATTTCTATACAGATTTTTGACAGTGAATTTTTGACACTTAATTTTTACAGCTTTTTTTGACACTGAAATGTTTACAGATTTTTGACAGATTTTTTCTATACAGATTTTTCACACTGAATTATTACAGCTTTTTTTACACTGAATTTCTATACAGATTTTTGACAGTGAATTTTTGACACTTAATTTTTACAGCTTTTTTTGACACTGAAATGTTTACAGATTTTTGACAGATTTTTTCTATACAGATTTTTCACACTGAATTATTACAGCTTTTTTTTTACACTAAATTTCTATACAGATTTTTGACAGTGAATTTTTGACACTTAATTTTTACAGCTTTTTTTGACACTGAAATGTTTACAGATTTTTGACAGATTTTTTCTATACAGATTTTTCACACTGAATTATTACAGCTTTTTTTACACTGAATTTCTATACAGATTTTTGGCAGTGAATTTTTGACACTTAATTTTTACAGCTTTTTTTGACACTGAAATGTTTACAGATTTTTTCTATACAGATTTTTCACACTGAATTATTTTCTCACTTACATTTTTTTACACAGAAATTTTTAGACTTTTGACAATTTTTTTCACACTGAATTTTTCTATACATAATATCCACACTGAATTCTTTTCACACTGATTTTTTCACACTACACTGAATTATTACAGCTTTTTTTTTACACTGAATTTCTATACAGCTTTTTTTACCCTGAATTTTTCTATTCAGATTGTTTACACTGAATATATTACACTGACTTTTTTACAGATTTTTTTTTTACAGTTACATTTTTCTACACTAAATTTTTAGATTTTTTACAGACTTGACAATTTTTTTCACTGAATTATTACAGATTTTTTTTACACTGAATTTCTATACAGATTTTTGACACTTAATTTTTACAGATTTTTTTGACACTGAAATGTTTACAGATTTTTGACATATTTTTTCTATAGTTTTTTCACACTGAATTATTTTCACACTTAGATTTTTTTACACTGAATTTTTTAGTGACATTTTTTACACTGACATTTTTAGACTTTTGACAATTTTTTTCACACTGAATTTTTCTATACATAATATCCACACTGAATTCTTTTCACACTGATTTTTTCACACTACACTGAATTATTACAGCTTTTTTTTTACACTGAATTTCTATACAGACTTTTTTTACCCTGAATTTTTCTATACAGCTTTTCCCCATTTTTTTTCCACTGAATTTTTACAGTTTTTAAACATTTTTATTCAATTAAATTATCAGTGTAATTTGTTATAAAATAATTCAGTGCCAAAATATTCAGTGTCCAAAAAAAAGGAAAAGTCCCATCCCTTGGTCTCTATTTTGGCTGCGCTGCCCCGCCCCTCCGTTGATGCCCCGCCCCCTAGGTCCGATTTGGAAATATCCAAACTTATTATAATAAACAGTAAAATATTAAGTACAAAAAGTTTATTTATTTATTTTTTTTGGAAGATATTTTGACTCCGTTAGCTCCGCCCCCTCACAGGCGACATCATGGCGAGCCAGGCCGAGTTTGAGCGTGCGGCTGAGGAGGCGGGGCTCTATGTGTGGCGGGTGGAGACCTTGGAGCTGGTTCCTGTTCCTGAGAGTCTTTACGGGAGCTTCTACTGCGGCGACGCCTACCTGGTTCTCCGCACCCTGGCACGTGAGCGCCACCTGCGGCGCCACCTGCACTACTGGCAAGGTACCGCCCTCACGCCGCCTGCCCTCGCCAGCGCCTTTCAGCGCCGTTTGACTCGCCCGCAGGTGCCGAGTGCTCCCAGGATGAGGCGGGGGCGGCCGCCATCTTGACGGTCCAGCTGGACGACTTCCTGGGGGGGTCGGCGGTTCAGTACCGTGAAGTCCAGAGCCACGAGTCCGCCACTTTCGCCGGCTACTTCAAGACGGGACTCAAGTACTTGGTAAGCGGGACCAACTCTGCCGTCGTGTCGGAGGATGACTGCTGGCGTCTCCTCAGGCGGGGGGCGTGGCTTCTGGCTTCCGACACGTGGAGACGGCGGCGGACGCGCCGAGGCTGCTGCAGGTCAAAGGTCGGCGCGTGGTCCGGGCAACTGAAGTCCCGGTCGGCTGGGAGAGCTTCAACCGAGGGGACACCTTCATCCTGGACCTGGGGCAGGTGAGACCGTGGACAGGGAAGGAAGGAAGGAGCGACTTCTAAACGTGTCCTGACCTGCAGGACGTGGTCCAGTGGTCCGGTTCCCATAGCAACCCCTTTGAGAGGCTGAAGGCCACCATGGTGAGTAGCCGCGAGGTCACGGGGGGGGGGGGGGGTCAAACGGCGTCCGCTGGCGTTGACGTGTGCCACTTGGCAGCTGTCCAAGGGTATCCGCGACAACGAGCATTGTGGGCGGGGCCAGCTGCTGATCTGCGAGGAAGGGGAGGAAGATGAGAAGATGCTGCAGGTCACACTTCTCCTCCTTTTCTCCGCTGACCCCCGGCTGACCTTTCACCTCCGCGTCCAGGTGCTCGGAGAGAAGCCGGAGCTGCCGCCGGCGCACCTTGACGACGCCAAGATGGACGCTTTCAACAGGAAACGGGCAAAACTCTTCAAGGTAAAACCGTCATTTGGTTAAAAAGTCGGGGCGTCCCGATTTTTTTTTAGTGATCGCTAGCAGCTACGCAACAGCTTAGCACACGAGCTAGACCTGCGTAACGACTATTAGAACAATATTGATCATCTAAAACAGGGGTGCTCAATACGTCGATCGCGATCTACCAGTCGATCGCAAAGGTAGTATTGGTAGATCGCATTACATTATTTAAAAAAAAAAAAAAAAAAAAAAAAAATTATTTTTTTTATTTATTTTTTTTTTTTTGTGTCCTGTCCAGCTTCTCAGGCAAATCATATAGTTGATGTAGATCAGGGGTGCTCAATACGTCGATCGCGATCTACCAGTCGATCGCAAAGGTAGTATTGGTAGATCGCATTACATTATTTTAAAAAAAAAAAAAAAAAAAAAAAAAAAAAAATTTTTTTTTTTTTAGATTTTTTTTTTTTTTTCTTCTTTTTTTTTGTGTCCTGTCCAGCTTCTCAGGCAAATCATATAGTTGATGTAGATCAGGGGTGCTCAATACGTCGATCGCGATCTACCAGTCGATCGCAAAGGTAGTATTGGTAGATCGCATTACATTATTTAAAAAAAAAAAAAAAAAAAAAAAATTTTTTTTTTTTTTTTTTTTTTTTTTTTGTGTGTCCTGTCCAGCTTCTCAGGCAAATCATATAGTTGATGTAGATGCTCATGTCGGCTGTTCAGATTTACTTTACAAAAGAGAAGTGTAGGATACTTCTCTTGTTGCCTTATTTGTATTTGACTTTATTAAATGTATTTATATTATCATTTAGTGCAGCCGGGCCGGAGCAGGAGGGGATGGAAAGAGAAAAAAAAAAGAAGACAGAGGGGGAAATTGTGGGGACAAGAGGGGGATTAGACAGAGAGACAAAAACAACAACAGCAAACAACAACAACAACAATAGAGCAACATCAGCAAATACGACATGTACAAATATGATGGTAAAAGTAATAGCAAATAAGCAGTTAGCGAAAAATAAAAAATAATACAGAAATGACAATGAGCATTATTACACTACAAATGGATCAATACAAATACCGATAGAAATAGCGCTATTGATAATGAACAATACCAATAATTTACCTTTATTATCAACAATACAGTTGTTTAAATGCAACAATACATATACGTAATGATAACTTGAGATACGGAAGAATGCAGAAAAATGGAGGGGGAGAAAGAGAAGCAACCTACATTAACCTTGTAGATTGTTATAGTCACAATAGGTTAAGCTTTGTCAGTGTGCTGTGTGTTACACCCAGTTTACCCTAGGGCAGGGGTGCTCATTACGTCGATCGCGAGCTACCGGTCGATCACCAGCCAGGCATTAAAAAAATAGTCCTAAAAATGAGCGATCATAAATCTTCACAATGACGTCATTTTCGTCACTTGATTGACATTCACGGCACCCGAGGGTCTTCTGAGATGACGCCGGCTGCTGCCAGCTCATTAAAATTACCGACTGGAAGGCGAGAAACACTTTATTTCAACAGACTCTGGCGCCGTACCTGTCGTCAAAACTCCAAAGACCGACTGCACAGTTGCATAGTTGCGCTAACAAAATAAGAGTCTCAGAAAGCTGGCGTGCACAAGCTAGCAGGCTACGGAGTTTGCCGACAATGTATTTCTTGTAAAGTGTATACAAAGGAGTACGGAAGCTGGACAAATAAGATGCCAAAAACCAACCACTTTCATGTGGTATTGGACAGAAAGGAGGACTTTTTTTCTCCTCCATTCGAAAATGCGGACGTTATCATCACCACTGTCTGATTCCAATCAATGCAAGTCATCACAATCAGGTAATACACCAACTTATATTCTTGTCTTCATGAAAGAAAGGAATCTATATGTGTTAAACATGCTTGTATTATCTTTAAACACCTTTAACTTGTTAACAATATTAACTATATGTGTTAAACATGCTTGTATTATCTTTAAACACCTTTAACTTATTAACAATATTAACTATATGTGTTAAACATGCTTGTATTATCTTTAAACACCTTTAACTTATTAACTATATGTGTTAAACATGCCTGTATTATCTTTAACCACCTTTAACTTGTTAACAATATTAACTATATGTGTTAAACATACTTGTATTATCTATAAACACCTTTAACTTAACAATATTAACTATGTGTTAAACATGCTTGTATTATCTTTAAACACCTTTAACTTGTTAACAATATTAACTATATGTATTAAACATTCTTGTATTATCATTAAACACCTTTAACTTGTTAACAATATTAACTATATGAGTTAAACATGCTTGCATTATCTTTAAACACCCTTTACTTGTTAACAATATTAACTATATGTGTTAAACATGCTTGTATTATCATTAAACACCTTTAACTTGTTAACAATATTAACTATATGAGTTAAACATGCTTGCATTATCTTTAAACACCCTTTACTTGTTAACAATATTAACTATATGTGTTAAACATGCTTGCATTATCTTTAAACACCTTTAACTTGTTAACAATATTAACTATATGTATTAAACATTCTTGTATTATCATTAAACACCTTTAATTTTTTAACAATATTAACTATATGTGTTAAACATACTTGTATTATCTTTAACCACCTTAAACTTATTAACAATATTAACTATATGTGTTAAACATGCTTGTATTATCTTTAAACACCTTTAACTTATTAACAATATTAACTATATGTGTTAAACATGCTTGTATTATCATTAAACACCTTTAACTTGTTAACAATATTAACTATATGTATTAAACATTCTTGTATTATCATTAAACACCTTTAATTTTTGAACAATATTAACTATGTATTTAACATGCTTGTATTATCATTAAACACCTTTAATTTTTTAACAATATTAACTATATGAGTTAAACATGCTTTCATTATCTTTAAACACCCTTTACTTGTTAATATTAACTATATGTATTAAACATTCTTGTATTATCTTTAAACACCTTTAACTTATTAACAATATTAACTATATGTATTAAACATTCTTGTATTATCATTAAACACCTTTAATTTTTGAACAATATTAACTATGTATTTAACATGCTTGTATTATCATTAAACACCTTTAACTTGTTAACAATATTAACTATATGTATTAAACATTCTTGTATTATCATTAAACACCTTTAATTTTTTAACAATATTAACTATGTATTTAACATGCTTGTATTATCATTAAACACCTTTAATTTTTTAACAATATTAACTATATGTATTAAACATGCTTTCATTATCTTTAAACACCCTTTACTTGTTAACAATATTAACTATATGTATTAAACATACTTGTATTATCATTAAACACCTTTAACTTAACTATGTGTTAAACATGCTTGCATTATCATTAAACACCTTTAACTTGTTAAGAAAAACATATATTTCATAAATAAGTAAATATAAATGATATATATGAATGAGGTAGATCCCCACGACTTGATCAATTGAAAAGTAGCTCGCCTGCATAAAAAGTGTGAGCACCCCTGATCTAAAACAGCATTTTTGTCAAGAAGTATCGTATTTTCCCGACTATAGACCGCAGCGGTATTTAAGCCACACCCACTAAAATTTCAGGAGAAAAATATTTTCCATATTAGCCACACTGGATTATAAGTCAGATATATTTATATACTTTGTGGAATGAGATATTTAGTAAATGTTTATTTACATACCTTAAGCGTTTCCAAACAGTGCCTGTGACAGGGCAGTAAAACGGCTGGTCAAACAAAACAGAAGTCATGGTCATTGATGAATGTCATCAAGCTCGCTCTCCTATCAGCGAAACAGACTCAATAACTCCACGGTGACGTTTTGGCGAATTCACTGAGGAATTTGTGAAAGTGAAACAACAAAAGAATGCTATTGTTAGCATATATAAATGCTATTGATTACATTACTACATGCGTACACGTATGCATGAAAACAAGTGGAGTGATGAACGAAGAATCCATGAGAGTAGAAACGCTATGGACGGCACTTCTACTCAAGGGAAGGACACTGCAGTGAGTACACTTGTCCAAAAGATGGCGCCATAGCACAAACAATAACTCAGCTTTTTAGTGTATTGGCTTGTTTTAAAAAAAAAAACTATTTGCATTATGGCTGTCAGTGAAGAAAACTCCATAAATTAGCTGCGCCGTTTAATAAACCGCCGGGTTCAAAGTGTAGGAAAAAATGTAGCGTCTCACAGTCCGGAATTTACGGTATCAGATAATTATAGTTGCATGTTACTTAGTCTCCAAGGCAGGCGCGTAGTGGAAAATATTCAGTAACAAACGTGATAATTTACTGCATCGTAGGCTTAAATTTTTGTGGCCACTAGGTGTCACCTAACTACCACCCCACTTCAACTTAAAGACAGCATAAGTCCATCGCAGGTGTTAATAATAAATAGGTTAGTGTTTTTCCACACACAATTCTGTTTGACGCACTTTCTCTAACATTCTACACTGCATATTATAAAAGTATGTTTGATTCCGATCAACATTTTCCACTTCCAATACTTTATAAATGTTTTATAGCAAGTAACCTATTGCTGTCAATCAAATGTGTTGAATGCTCCTCGCAGTTTAACAAAATAAAATGTCACAAAAACGTCCTTTTTACCGGGAGACTGACTCCCTCACTTTTGGAAACGTGACAAAACAACCCAAAATAAAATGTCCTAATAAGAAAAATATTGATCTGATGACCTTTAGTAGAATTTATATACTGATACCATACTAGGTACACGCCCGGAAAAGGGTGGAGTGCCATCTCCGGGTTGGGGAGGAGACCCTGCCCCAAGTGGAGGAGTTCAAGTACCTCGGAGTCTTGTTCACGAGTGGATGGTGAGATGGACAGGCGGATCGGTGCGGCGTCTTCAGTAATGCGGACGCTGTATCGATCCGTTGTGGTGAAGAAGGAGCTGAGCCGGAAGGCAAAGCTCTCAATTTACCGGTCGATCTACGTTCCCATCCTCACCTATGGTCATGAGCTTTGGGTTATGACCGAAAGGACAAGATCACGGGTACAAGCGGCCCAAATGAGTTTCCTCCGCCGGGTGGCGGGTCTCTCCCTTAGAGATAGGGTGAGAAGCTCTGTCATCCGGGAGGAACTCAAAGTAAAGCCGCTGCTCCTCCACATGGAGAGGAGCCAGATGAGGTGGTTCGGGCATCTGGTCAGGATGCCACCCGAACGCCTCCCTAGGGAGGTGTTTAGGGTACGTCCGACCGGTAGGAGGCCACGGAGAAGACCCAGGACACGTTGGGAAGACTATGTCTCCTGGCTGGCCTGGGAACGCCTCGGGATCCCCCGGGAGGAGCTGGACCAAGTGGCTGGGTCGCTTCCCCCGCGGCCCGACCTCGGATAAGCGAAAGATGGATGGACCATACTAGGTATCGACATCTGGATCAACCACACTGAAGCTTTAGCGGTTCGCTTCCTGTCGTCCTGCTCGGTGTGTAGCATGTTTTAGCCATCCATTTTCTTCTAGTCTTCCAGTGACTTGGAAGAAACTCAGTTTAATGCCGCCATGTTGGTGAAAACTAGTATATTAGAAGTGGCTCAGCACTGTGGATAGACGACACCTTCATTGTAGCCTTCTCCCGGGTTCAAGCCGGTGTTCTGGCGAGAGATGCTCCCTCCTGGGATTCATGCGACTGCTGCACGTGTGTAACAAAGACTATGGAGTGCTGATATCGCATTGAGTCCATCCATCTTCTTCCGCTTATCCGAGGTCGGGTCGCGGGGGCAGCAGCTTAAGCAGGGAAGCCCAGACTTCCCTCTCCCCAGCCACTTCGTTCAGCTCCTCCAGGGGGATCCCGAGGCGTTCCCAGGCCAGCCGGGAGAGATAGTCTTCCCAGCGTGTCCTGGGTCTTCCCCGTGGCCTCCTACCGGTTGGACGTGCCCTAAACACCTCCCGAGGGAGGCGTCCGGGTGGCATCCTGACCAGATGCCCGAACCACCTCATCTGGCTCCTCTCGAAGTGGAGGAGCAGTGGCTTTACTTGGAGCTCCCTCCGGATGGCAGAGCTTCTCACCCTATCTCTATGGGAGAGCCCCGCCACCCGGCGGAGGAAACTCATTTCGGCCGCCTGTACCCGTGATCTTGTCCTTTCGGTCATAACCCAAAGCTCATGACCATAGGTGAGGATGGGAATGTAGATCGACCGGTAAATTGAGAGCTTTGCCTTCCGGCTCAGCTCCTTCTTCACCACAACGGATCGATACAGCGTCCGCATTACTGAAGATGCCGCACCGATCCGCCTGTCGATCTCACGATCCACTTTTCCCTCACTCGTGAACAAGACTCCTAGGTACTTGAACTCCTCCACTTGGGGCAGGGTCTCCTCCCCAACCCGGAGATGGCACTCCACCCTTTTCCGGGCGAGAACCATGGACTCGGACTTGGAGGTGCTGATTCTCATCCCAGTCGCTTCACACTCTGCTGCGAACCGATCCGGTGAGAGCTGAAGATCCTGGCCATCGCATTGAGTCAATATAGTTATATTAAGACTTTCTTGCTAAAAAGGCTTTTATTTTGACGCATAATACTCGCCCGTGTCGGTGGGGCTCCTCAGGTGTCCAACGCAGACGGCGACTTGGACGTCACGATGGTTGCTGAAGTCAGCCCGTTCTCCCAGAAGGCCTTGCGGTCCAGCGACTGCTTCATCCTGGACAACGGAACCAACGGGGACATCTACGTGTGGAAAGGTTCTTAGCGTCCTCCGTTTGACACAGTGTGTCCTGGTGTGTACTCAAGTGTGCTTGCAGGCAAGGGAGCCAACACCCAGGAGCGTCTTGCCGTTCTTAGAAGTTCAGAAGAGTTTATCAAGAAGATGAACTACCCAACACACACCAAGGTAAAGGCATACACACGAGTCTGTCACCTTGACCGAGGTCCTCCCCATCACCAGGTCCAGGTTCTTCCTGAGTACGGGGAGACGCCGCTCTTTAAGCAGTTCTTCCAGGACTGGAGCGATCCCGACAACACCGCTGGCATGGGAATGTCTTGCGTGTCCAATCAGATTGCACCGCTTGAAAAGGTGATCAAAGGTTTTTGTTTTTATTCCTGAAAACCGACGTCTGGTTTCCGATTGGACAGGTCCAGTTTGACGTGACGTCTTTCTACGAGTCAGAGGCCATGGCGGCACGGTACGGAATGTTGGACGCAGGCGACGGAGACAAACAGGTGAGGTCAAGAATGTTTAGGTGGACGCCGGTCTAGCCTTCTTTGTCGTGGCAGGTGTGGCGCGTTGAGGGGTGTGACAAAGTGGCGGTGGACTCCTCAGCCATTGGTCAGTTTTATGGGGGAGACAGTTACCTCATCTTGTATCAGTACCAGCACAACCAGCGAGGAGGCCACATCATCTACATCTGGTGAGACAACGTGGATGTCCTCCACCTAATGTAGCGCTTGTGTACTCACTCTTCCGGCTGTGTGGTTTTTCTTACGGTTCTTCCCGGGTCACGAATCCAGGTTGTCGGTATGAGCTAAAAACCTGGGCTTTCAACTCTATCGTCAGTATTGCTCTTGAAGTTGTCAGGGAGTGCAGTTTACCAACGTATTCGTAGCCCCGCAACACTGGCTAACCCTCGTTACTCAACCCCCTAAACCTCACTCCTCATCCGAGTCAACCCCCTAAACCTCAGTCATCTGAGTCACGGCACTATTGTAGAAGTTGTGTACTCTCTTCCGGCTGCCTTGTTTTTCCTACTGTTCTGCCCGGGTCGAGAACCCAGATCAGTGGCATGAGGCGAGCGTGTGGACTACAAAACTAAAAGCCCGGGCTATAGCCAACATTGCTCTTGAAGTTGTCCAGGAGTGAGGTTTACTAACATACGCTGGCAAGCCTTCGTTACATGTGTTTCAGGCAAGGGGCGGAGTCTAGTCAAGATGAGCGTACCGCCTCTGCCATTTTGGCTGTTGAGATGGATGACGAACTGGGGGGAGGTGCTGTACAGGTACATACGGGACCGCCTGGAAACTGAGACCTAGGTTTGCACTCCCAAACTGGCCGTGGTTATCTTCTGCCAACAGGTGCGTGTTGTCCAGGGAAAAGAGCCCGCACACTTCATAAGCCTGTTTCACGGCCAACCAATGGTGGTCTACAAGGGCGGAACATCCAGACTCGAGGGCCAAACGCAGGCGGCGGACCCTCGCCTGTTCCAAGTCCGAGCAAACGTTGCCGGTGACTCCAGAGCTGTAGAGGTGAGTCATTTCTAAGGCTGATCGACTTCATACCGACTGTCTCTAACTTGTATCTTATAAGATACATTTGTCTTTGCACTTAAAGTACAAGATTTGTTTCCAGTCAACCTATCCAAGAAACCAATCCAATATTACATGGGGCTGATTGGGAAAACTGGTCGCACGGGTGTGAGCAGGCTAATGTGTCTGGAAGCCTGAGACGTGGCTTTGTCTGGCATTACAGGCGTGGTTCCGCAGATTGTCGTCACGATAATGGAGACCACCGTGATAGTCATCCATCTTTTTCCGATTATTCATGGACGGGGTCGCCTCAGCTGAGAAGCCCAGACTTCCTTCTCCCCAGCTCCTCCCCAAGGCATTCCCAGACCAGCTGGGAGACAGTCTTTCCCGTGACCTCCTACCAGTGAGAGGTGTCCTGAACACCTCCCCAGGGAGGTGTCTCGGGAGGGGCATCCTAACCAGATGCCAGAACCACCTCATCTGGCTCCTCTCCATGTGGAGGAGCAGCGACTTTACACAAAGCCCCCTCCCGAATGACCGAGCGTCTCACCTTTTTCTATAAGGGAGAGCACTACTACCCTATGGAGGAAGCTCGTTTCGACCGCTTGTACCTGTGATCTTGTCCTTTTGGTCACAACCCAAAGCTTGTGACCATAGGTGAGGGTAGGAACGTAGATTGACCGGTAAATTTAAGAGCTGTAGCAGGGTCTGCAGCACAAAACCGCCTGTCGATCTCACAATCCACTCTTCCCTCACTTGTGAACAAGACCCCTGGGTACTTGATCTCATCCGCAACCCGAAGATGACAGTCCACCCTTTTCCGTTCTAAAACCACGGACTCTGTCTTAGAGGTGATAATTCTCATCCCAGTCACTTCACTCAGTTGCGAACGAGTCCAATGAGAGTTGAAGATCCCGGCCAGATGAAGCATCTGCAAAAAAGAGACCTAATCCTGCAGCCACCAAATCGAATATTAGCTGTGAAACAATATTAGTCCAGACAAGTCAACTGGAGTCTATTCTCCCTGCAGACAACTCCTAGAGTTTTTCCAGCAGGGCCTTATCTGAAGGTCAATGCCGATTAGGATGTTTGGTTCCAGGTGAGTTGATGCAATGCTTGTCTATTTTCTAATTGACTTGTTGGAGCCAAACTATTCTTGTCTGGGCATGTCCCCTCCTGTAGAGGGTAACCGAGCGCTCAGACTAGATCCGACCCATCTGTGAGCAGGCAGGGATAAAGACTGCAACACCTCTTCTAAGACCGACTGATCAGTTGAATGACAAATGTAATCCAAACCTTCTCAGGTCCATCCGTCCACCTCCAGTCTGAACTCCAACCACGTCTTCCTTCTGGAGGCATCTTCCACATGTTGGATATGGAAAGGTGTCAACAGCAGCTCTGCTGAAGTCCATGGAGCAGAACTTCTTTCTGGACTCCTGCAGACGACTCCCATCATGTTGGAGGAAGGCGAGGAGGAAGGTGACGTTCAGGGATTTTGAGGCTCTTGTCCCAAAATAAACTTAGGAAAAAAACTGTTCTTTCAGAGGATTTCTGGACTGCAATGAGTGGGCCGGGTGATTATTGCCGGGCTCCCAGTCCGAAAAACCAGACGGATGCTCATCCTCCTCGCCTGTTTGCCTGCTCCAACAGGACTGGAAACTTCTTGGTCAGTTTATTTACTCCAAAGAATCAAATCAGCAGTTTTTGCTTCTGTCAGTTGTTGTTGTTGTTGTTGTTGTGTAGATGGAGGAAGTTCCAGGTGAGCTGACGCAGGAGGACCTGGCTCCTGATGAAGTCATGGTCTTGGACACCTGGGACCAGGTAAGTCACAGAAGCCGTTCCAGATGCTTCCACATGCGCCATGTCGTGAATTACTATGCTAATAAGTCCTACTTTACGGCTGCCTTCTCCTACATTTTTTTTTTATTTTTTTTTATTAGATTCAAACCATTCCACTTTCATTCATGACACGTGTGCTACCTATTTTATTTTTATTTTTTTTACAAAAATGTCAACATTTCCAGGAACACTCCCCCCCCCCCCCACTTGAAATGAATAGGCAATTTTTTTTGTTGAACTTCTGCTTTTCATGACTGATTCAAACAAGTCAAAATGTTCCTTGCTAATTTTTAGTCAATTGTTAGCACGCTAACATTAGCATGCTAACCTCGTTATATATTTTGGTAGTTGGAAAAATAGCATTTTCTTTTGGGCGAATTTTACAACCAACATCTCCGTCAGATAATTTGGCACTTACACATGTTAACAGTTAGCATGCTAACGTTAGCATTTTTTTTTTTTTTTCAGGCATACACCTTCAGTCCATATGTTGACACGTGTTAATGTTAGCATGCTCGCATTAGTACAGGTAAAAGCCAGTAAATTAGAATATTTTGAAAAACTTGATTTAATTCAGTAATTGCATTCAAAAGGTGTAACTTGTACATTATATTTATTCATTGCACACAGACTGATGCATTCAAATGTTTATTTCATTTAATTTTGATGATTTGAAGTGGCAACAAATGAAAATCCAAAATTCCGTGTGTCACAAAATTAGAATATTACTTAAGGCTAATACAAAAAAGGGATTTTTAGAAATGTTGGCCAACTGAAAAGTATGAAAATGAAAAATATGAGCATGTACAATACTCAATACTTGGTTGGAGCTCCTTTTGCCTCAATTACTGCGTTAATGCGGCGTGGCATGGAGTCCATGAGTTTCTGGCACTGCTCAGGTGTTATGAGAGCCCAGGTTGCTCTGATAGTGGCCTTCAACTCTTCTGCGTTTTTGGGTCTGGCATTCTGCATCTTCCTTTTCACAATACCCCACAGATTTTCTATGGGACTAAGGTCAGGGGAGTTGGCGGGCCAATTTAGAACAGAAATACCATGGTCCGTAAACCAGGCACGGGTAGATTTTGCGCTGTGTGCAGGCGCCAAGTCCTGTTGGAACTTGAAATCTCCATCTCCATAGAGCAGGTCAGCAGCAGGAAGCATGAAGTGCTCTAAAACTTGCTGGTAGACGGCTGCGTTGACCCTGGATCTCAGGAAACAGAGTGGACCGACACCAGCAGATGACATGGCACCCCAAACCATCACCCAACCATGCAAATTTTGCATTTCCTTTGGAAATCGAGGTCCCAGAGTCTGGAGGAAGACAGGAGAGGCACAAGATCCACGTTGCCTGAAGTCTAGTGTAAAGTTTCCACCATCAGTGATGGTTTGGGGTGCCATGTCATCTGCTGGTGTCGGTCCACTCTGTTTCCTGAGATCCAGGGTCAACGCAGCCGTCTACCAGCAAGTTTTAGAGCACTTCATGCTTCCTGCTGCTGACCTGCTCTATGGAGATGGAGATTTCAAGTTCCAACAGGACTTGGCGCCTGCACACAGCGCAAAATCTACCCGTGCCTGGTTTACGGACCATGGTATTTCTGTTCTAAATTGGCCCGCCAACTCCCCTGACCTTAGCCCCATAGAAAATCTGTGGGGTATTGTGAAAAGGAAGATGCAGAATGCCAGACCCAAAAACGCAGAAGAGTTGAAGGCCACTATCAGAGCAACCTGGGCTCTCATAACACCTGAGCAGTGCCAGAAACTCATCGACTCCATGCCACGCCGCATTAACGCAGTAATTGAGGCAAAAGGAGCTCCAACCAAGTATTGAGTATTGTACATGCTCATATTTTTCATTTTCATACTTTTCAGTTGGCCAACATTTCTAAAAATCCCTTTTTTGTATTAGCCTTAAGTAATATTCTAATTTTGTGACACACGGAATTTTGGATTTTCATTTGTTGCCACTTCAAATCATCAAAATTAAATGAAATAAACATTTGAATGCATCAGTCTGTGTGCAATGAATAAATATAATGTACAAGTTACACCTTTTGAATGCAATTACTGAAATAAATCAAGTTTTTCAAAATATTCTAATTTACTGGCTTTTACCTGTATGTTAGCTGTTTTGGCTAACTTTAACGTTCCACACGTTAATGTTAGCATGCTAACTTTTTGGACCAATTTTGCAGGTATACACTAAAATAGTTTAGTTTTCTTTGGTTACTTAATGTTATCTGGCTAGCTTGCTAACTGTTAGCATTTCAATTTTGGTTTTTCAGCATTCACGCGCAAATTTTAGTTTGTTTATAAAGTCATTTGCCGCAAATACTTACCGATTTTATGTCCATGTTTGGATAACATCGGGAACTGACATTAAACCCGACCAACACGTTTGTTGTTGTCTTGCAGGTTTTCGTTTGGATTGGAAAGGATTCACGCAATCAAGAGAAAAGTGAGGCCGTAGCAACAGGTGAGTGGAACAGGAAGTAGTCCTGTGAGCGGAACAGGAAGTTAAGTTCCAGTGTGACCCAGCTTCCAGGTACATGGAGAGCGACCCGGCCCAGAGAGACCTCGGCACTCCCGTTGTGACGGTGAAACAGGGATTGGAACCGCCCACCTTCAGCGGCTGGTTCCCGGGCTGGGACCACGAGTACTGGACCACAGACCCCTTGGAGCGAGTCCTGGAGGAGATCATGTGACCATGACATCACTAACTAAAATAAATACATCCTGTTTGCAAACTGAATGAGTTAATTTGAATCATTCTTTATTGACTATTTCTATGGAGAAAGTAGAACTTTACAAAGTGTAGAAAATATTTTTAGTTCTTACTGGAATGTGAACACAACTTTTTGTTTTTATCAAAATTTTACACAAAAATTGAGGGGAAAATATTTAAAACAAGTCAGATTATTTTGTAGTGTATTTGTAGTACAATACTTGTATTATTTTGCAGTTGTAGTCATGTACTTTTAATGTTGTAGTTCCTTTCTTGTAGTGTGTACTTGTATTTTCTTGCAGTTGCAGTTGTGGACTTTCAGTATTAATTTGACCGTAGTGATATTTATCATTTTGTATTCAACATTTTCGAACGAGTATTTTGTTGTGACCATCTTTTTGTGTGAAAAATTCAGGTGTTGACAAAATTGTTTCAGTCTTGTGTAGGTCTACAATGATCCTTTCATTGCCTTTTCGTGTTGTGTAGGTCTACAATAAACCTTTACCAGCCTGTTAGTCTTGTGTAGGTCTACAATAATCCTTTGACTGCCCGTTTGTCTTGTGTAGGTCCACAATAATTGACAGCCTGTTGGTCTTGTGTAGGTCTACAATAATCCTTTACCAGCCTATTGTGTAGGTCTACAATAAACCTTTACCAGCCTGTTAGTCTTGTGTAGGTCCACAATAATTATTCGACAGCCTGTTGGTCTTGTGTAGGTCTACAATAATCATTTGACTGCCTGTTAGTCTTGTGTAGGTCCACAATAATTATTTGACAGCCTGTTGGTCTTGTGTAGGTCTACAATAATCCTTTACCAGCCTGTTAGTCTTGTGTAGGTCTACAATAATCCTTTGACTGCCTGTCTTGTGTAGGTCCACAATAATTATTCGACAGCTTGTAGGTCTACAATAAACCTTTACCAGCCCGTTAGTCTTGTGTAGGTCTACAATAATCCTTTACCAGCCTGTTAGTCTTGTGTAGGTCTACAATAAAACTTTACCAGCCCGTTAGTCTTGTGTAGGTCTACAATAATCCTTTGACTGCCTGTTAGTCTTGTGTAGGTCCACAATAATCCTTTGGCAGCCCGTTAGTCTTGTGTAGGTCTACAATGATCCTTTGACAGCCTGTTGGTCTTGTGTAGGTCTACAATGATCCTTTGACAGCCTGTTAGTCTTGTGTAGGTCCACAATAATCCTTCGCCAGCCCATTAGTCTTGTGTAAATCTACAATAATCCTTTAACAATTTTAGTCTTGTGTAGGTCTACAATAATTTGACTGCCTGTTACTCTTGTGTAGGTCCACAATAATTATTCGACAGCCTGTTGGTCTTGTGTAGGTCTACAATGATCCTTTGACAGCCTGTTAGTCTTGTGTAGGTCCACAATAATCCTTCGTCAGCCCATTAGTCTTGTGTAAATCTACAATAATCCTTTACCAGCCTGTTAGTCTTGTGTAGGTATACAATAATCATTTGACTGCCTGTTTTGTGTAGGTCCACAGTAATTATTTGACAGCCTGTTGGTCTTGTGTAGGTCTACAATAATCCTTTACCAGCCTGATAGTCTTGTGTAGGTCTACAATAATCATTTGACTGCCTGTTAGTCTTGTGTAAATCTGAAATGATCCTTTGACAGCCCGTTAGTCTTGGGTAGGTCTACAATGATCCTTTGACAGCCCGTTAGTCTTGTGTAGGTCCACAATAATCCTTCGACAGCCCATTAGTCTTGTGTAAATCTACAATATTCCTTTAACAATTTTAGTCTTGTGTAGGTCTACAATCATTTGACTGCCTGTTAGTCTTGTGTAGGTCCACAATAATCATTCGACAGCCTGTTGGTCTTGTGTAGGTCTACAATAATCCTTTGACAACCTGTTAGTCTTGTGTAGGTCCACAATAATCCTTCGTCAGCCCATTAGTCTTGTGTAAATCTACAATAATCCTTTAACAATTTGTTAGTCTTGTGTAGGTCTACAATGATCCTTTGACAGCCTGGTAGTCTTGTGTTGGTCCACAATAATTATTCGACAGCCTGTTGGTCTTGTGTAGGTCTACAATAATCCTTTACCAGCCTGATAGTCTTGTGTAGGTCTACAATAATCATTTGACTGCCTGTTAGTCTTGTGTAGGTCTACAATCATTTGACTGCCTGTTACTCTTGTGTAGGTCTACAATAATCATTTGACTGCCTGTTAGTCTTGTGTAAATCTGCAATGATCCTTTGACAGCCCGTTAGTCTTGTGTAGGTCTACAATGATCCTTTGACAGCCATTAGTCTTGTGTAAATCTACAATAATCCTTTAACAATTTGTTAGTCTTGTGTAGGTCTACAATGATCCTTTGACAGCCTGGTAGTCTTGTGTAGGTCTACAATAATCCTTTGACTGCCTGTTAGTCTTGTGTAGGTCCACAATAATCCTTCGACAGCCCGTTAGTCTTGTGTAGGTCCACAATAATCCTTCGACAGCCCATTAGTCTTGTGTAAATCTACAATAATCCTTTAACAATTTGTTAGTCTTGTGTAGGTCTACAATGATCCTTTGACAGCCTGTTGGTCTTGTGTAGGTCTACAATAATCCTTTACCAGCCTGTTAGTCTTGTGTCGGTCTACAATAATCCTTTGACAGCATGTTGGTTGCAGTCTTGTGTAGGTCTACAATGATGCTTGGCAGCTTTTGGGTCTTTCTATGTGGGTGTGGATGTTTGAATGAAGCGTTTAGTGTATTTTATCCACATGAATTGAGATTAGGACTACTTTCTTAAAGGGACAAGACTCATGTGGGGGACTGACTACTTTATTAAAGTTATAAATTCAATCATTTGAGTGAAATACTTTTTTTTTTCTGCATGAAATAAACAAAAGGGTTTCTATCTTTAAGGAGTCAACTTACAAAATCAGGATGTGTTATTATTGTTATATTTCACACTTCTGATTGGTTGTCATGGTAACCTGAAGAAAGCAGTAAAGTGGTTTCACAACCAAATAAATGAAATGAGAAGAAAGACAAGAATTTTCTAAAGAATAATTTAAGATTGTGGGAACTTTACAATGATGGAGCAAAGTGTCTTTTATTTTGAAGCTTTGCATGCTTCCTGCTGCACGTCAACACAAAGCAGGAAGCCGTGCATGGAAACAGGAAATGGTGTCAAGCGTCCAAGGTCTCGTTCAAAAAGGGAAACGGCGAGGTGAGGACCAAAGTTCAAAGGTCACACGTCCTTGACAACGCACAAAGAGAGCGAGCACTTCCTGTCGTCGGCGCCTCAACAATTACCCGAATTCCGGAACTCGCCGTTCTCCGTGATCTGCAAGGACGACGTGTTGCTAGGCGACAGACCGTTCCTCTGCGAGGTCACGCCGTAACGCTCCTTCATCTGAGTGAGCGCCGCCATCAGGCGACCGTTGGTAGCGTCCAGACTCGATATCCTCTTCTCCTGCAACATCAAAGAGATGATCACACCTGTCCACCTCAAATCACACCTGTCCACCTCAAGTCACACCTGTCTACCTCAAATCACACCTGTCTACCTCAAGTCACACCTGTCTACCTCAAATCACACCTGTCTACCTCAAATCACACCTGTCTACCTCAAGTGTCTACCTCAAGTCACACCTGTCTACCTCTAATCACACCTGTCTACCTCAAGTGTCTACCTCAAGTCACACCTGTCTACCTCAAGTCACACCTGTCTACCTCTAATCACACCTGTCTACCTCAAGTGTCTACCTCAAGTCACACCTGTCTACCTCAAGTGTCTACCTCAAGTCACACCTGTCTACCTCAAGTCACACCTGTCTACCTCAAGTGTCTACCTCAAGTCACACCTGTCTACCTCTAATCACACCTGTCTACCTCAAGTCACACCTGTCTACCTCAAATCACACCTGTCTACCTCAAGTGTCTACCTCAAGTCACACCTGTCTACCTCAAGTCACACCTGTCTACCTCAAGTGTCTACCTCAAGTCACACCTGTCTACCTCAAGTGTCTACCTCAAGTCACACCTGTCTACCTCAAATCACACCTGTCTACCTCAAGTGTCTACCTCTAATCACACCTGTCTACCTCTAATCACACCTGTCTACCTCAAGTCACACCTGCCTACCTCAAGTGTCTACCTCAAGTCACACCTGTCTACCTCAAGTCACACCTGTCTACCTCAAGT
The DNA here is from genome assembly GCF_033978685.3 of Nerophis lumbriciformis. NCBI lineage: Eukaryota > Metazoa > Chordata > Actinopteri > Syngnathiformes > Syngnathidae > Nerophis > Nerophis lumbriciformis. Next base: position 1,897,249 of record NC_084567.2, on the reverse strand, counting down.
CACACCTGTCTACCTCAAGTGTCTACCTCAAGTCACACCTGTCTACCTCAAGTCACACCTGTCTACCTCAAGTGTCTACCTCAAGTTACACCTGTCTACCTCAAGTCACACCTGTCTACCTCAAGTCACACCTGTCTACCTCAAGTCACACCTGTCTACCTCAAGTGTCTACCTCAAGTCACACCTGTCTACCTCTAATCACACCTGTCTACCTCAAGTCACACCTGTCTACCTCAAGTGTCTACCTCAAGTCACACCTGTCTACCTCAAGTCACACCTGTCTACCTCAAGTCACACCTGTCTACCTCAAGTCACACCTGTCTACCTCAAGTGTCTACCTCAAGTCACACCTGTCTTCCTCAAATCACACCTGTCTTCCTCAAATCACACCTGTCTACCTCAAATCACACCTGTCTACCTCAAATCACACCTGTCTACCTAAGTTGTACACTTCCATGTGATCCAAACGTGCGACAAGACGTTGGTTGTCAAATTAAAATGAAAGCATCTGCTGCTCACCTTCACTTCAAAGCAAGTTATCCATCAGTCTAGTCGTCAAAATGATCATCCTCAAAAAGAGTTGCCTATGCAAACTATTCACACACACACACAGTGGTGGTCAAAAGTGTACGTACACGTGTAAAGAACATCATGTCTGGAGTTTACAATCATTTATACAACTCTTATTTTTTTGTGATTGGAGCACATACTTGTTGGTCACTTCCACGGCCGCAGATGTTAACTTTGTTTTAGCCCGCTAACAGCCGAGGACTTCAAGTACCTCAACGAAGACAAGATGACAGCACGCGGACGAAGCAGAGACACGGCGAAATCACAAGGACCCCCCAGCACATTCCGTCACGTATTGTGTGTACTGGAGCTGCTTTCCTTGATATGTGTGGCCACTCCTTTTAGAAGCGGCCTCAGTGATGTTGACTGGGGAAATCCTGAATACCGTATTTTCCGCACTATAAGGCGCACCTAAAAACCACAAATTTTCTCAAAAGCTGACAGTGCGCCTTATAACCCGGTGCACTTTATATATGGATAAATATTAAGATTCATTTTCATAAAGTTTCGGTCTCGCAACTTCGGTAAACAGCCGCCATCTTTGTTCCCGGTAGAACAGGAAGCGCTTCTTCTTCTACGCAAGCAACCGCCAAGGTAAGCACCCGCCCCCATAGAACAGGAAGCGCTTCTTCTTCTACTGTAAGCAACCACCCGCCCGCGTAGAAGAAGAAAAAGCGCGCGGATATCACCGTACGTTTCATTTCCTTTGTGTGTTTACATCTGTAAAGACCACAAAATGGCTCCTACTAAGCGACAGGTTTCCGGTTCATGAAAAGACGCAATCTCTCCATCCGCACACGGACTACTATTAACTAACTGATATTCCTGTGAACCGCACTGTGGATACAACGGGAGCACGTACGGTGAATATTCGCACCACAGGGAATGAGAAGTCGTCCTTCACTGTGGTTCTAGCTTGCCATGCTAATGGCCAGAAACTTCCACCCATGGTGATATTCAAAAGGAAGACCTTGCCAAAAGAGACCTTTCCAGCCGGCGTCATCATAAAAGCTAACTCGAAGGGATGGATGGATGAAGAAAAGATGAGCGAGTGGTTAAGGGAAGTTTACGCGAAGAGGCCGGGTGGCTTTTTTCACGCAGCTCCGTCCATGTTGATATACGACTCCATGCACGCCCACATCACGCTGGTTTTTAATATATTATTAAAGTTTGACTGACCTATCTGACTGTTTTTTTGACATTCCTTTAGCGCAGTTAGATGCGGCTTACAACACGGGGCGGCTTATAGGTGGACAAAGTTTTGAAATATGCCGTTCATTGAAGGCGCGGCTTATAACCCAGGGCGCCTTATGGTGCGGAAAATACGGTAAATAGAGCAACGTGGGAGCTGTACCTTAGAGCAGGGGTGCTCATTACGTCGATCGCGATCTACCGGTCGATCTCGGAGGGTGTGTCAGTCGATCACCAGCCAGGCATTAAAAAAATAGTCCTAAAAATGAGCGATCATAAATCTTCACTATGACGTCACTTTCGTCACTTGATTGACATTCACGGCACCCGAGGGTCTTCTGAGATGACGCTGGCTGCTGCCAGCTCATTAAAATTACCGACTGGAAGGCGAGAAACACTTTATTTCAACAGACTCTGGCGCCGTACCTGTCGTCAAAACTCCAAAGACCGACTGCACAGTTGCATAGTTGCGCTACCAAAATAAGAGTCTCAGAAAGCTGGCGTGCACAAGCTAGCAAGCTACGGAGTTTGCCGACAATGTATTTCTTGTAAAGTGTATACAAAGGAGTACGGAAGCTTGACAAATAAGATGCCAAAAACCAACCACTTTCATGTGGTATTGGACAGAAAGGAGGACTTTTTTTCTCCTCCATTCGAAAATGCGGACGTTTTCAGCACCACTGTCTGATTACAATCAATGCAAGTCATCAGAATCAGGTAATACACCAACTTATATTCTTGTCTTCATGAAAGAAAGGAATCTATATGTGTTAAACATGCTTGTATTATCTTTAAACACTTTTAACGTATTAACAATATTAACTATATGTGTTAAACATGCTTGTTTTATCTTTAAACACCTTTAACTTGTTAACAATATTAACTATATGTGTTAAACATGCTTGTATTATCTTTAAACACCTTTAACTTATTAACAATATTAACTATATGTGTTAAACATGCTTGTATCATCATTAAACACCTTTAACTTGTTAACAATATTAACTATATGTGTTAAACATGCTTGCATTATCTTTAAACACCTTTAACTTGTTAACAATATTAACTATATGTATTAAACATACTTGTATTATCATTAAACACCTTTAATGTATTAACAATATTAACTATATGTGTTAAACATGCTTGCATTATCATTAAACACCTTTGACTTGTTAACAAAAACATATATTTCATAAATAAGTAAATGTAAATGATATATATGAATGAGGTAGATCCCCACGACTTGATCAATTGAAAAGTAGCTCGCCTGCAGAAAAAGTGTGAGCACCCCTGCCTTAGAGCGTAGGGCGAGACTGTGACTGAGTGTGCAGCTCCATGCGTTCTCCCCATGAGCTAAATTGAACTCTGTCTCTGCCTGATTCCTTGCCTCTTGTTCTGTTTAAATGGGAACATTATCACAATTTCAGAAGGGTTAAAACCATTAAAAATCAGTTCCCAGTGGCTTATTTTATTTTTAAAAGTTTTTTTCAAAATTTGACCCATCACGCAATATCCCTAAAAAAAGCTTCAAAGTGCCTGATTTTAACCATCGTTATATACACCCGTCCATTTTCCTGTGACGTCACATAGTGAAGCCAACACAAACAAACATGGCGCATAGAACAGCAAGCTATAGCGACATTAGCTCGGATTCAGACTCGGATTTCAGCGGCTTAAGCGATTCGACAGATTACGCATGTATTGAAACGGATGGTTGTAGTGTGGAGGCAGGTAGCCAAAACCAAATTGAAGAAGAAACTGAAGCTATTGAGCCATATCGGTTTGAACCGTATGCAAGCAAAACCGACGTGACAGCCAGCGACACGGGAGAAAGCGAGGACGAATTGGGCGATCGCCTTCTAACCAACGATTGGTATGTGTTTGTTTGGCATTAAAGGAAACTAACAACTATGAACTAGGTTTACAGCATATGAAATACATTTGGCAACAACATGCACTTTGAGAGTGCAGACAGCCCAATTTTCAGCAATTAATATATTCTGTAGACATACCCTCATCCGCGCTCTTTTCCTGAAAGCTGATCTGTCCAGTTTTGGAGTTGATGTCAGCAGGCCAGGGAAGCTAGGGTCGATAGGGGGTTTAGCTCGTTCGTCTGCGGGAAGAACTGCCGCCATTGCTTGCCGTGCTAGCGAGGTCCTTTGTCCCTGAATTGCTCACACACTCCGGCAGATTCAATGGGGGTCTGGCGGCAGATTTCTTTGACTTTATGGTTGTAAATGCATCTGCTTTGAGTGTCGCAGGATATCCACACATTCTTGCCATCTCTGTCGTAGCATAGCTTTCATCGGTAAAGTGTGCGGAACAAACGTCCAATTTCTTGCCACTTTTGGCATCTTTGGGCCACTGGTGCAACTTGAATCCGTCCCTGTTCGTGTTGTCCGACAACACACCGACGAAAGTGAGAAAATGGCGGATTGCTTCCCGATGTGACGAGAGCGAATAATAGAAAGTCGTTTAATTCGCCAAAATTCACCCATTTAGAGTTCGGAAATTGGTTAAAAAAATATATGGTCTTTTTTCTGCAACATCAAGGTATATATTGACGCTTACATAGGTCTGGTGATAATCAGAGGTGGGTAGTAACGCGCTACATTTACTTCGTTACATCTACTTGAGTAACTTTTGGGATGAATTGTACTTCTAAGAGTAGTTTTAATGCAACATACTTTTACTTTTACTTGAGTATATTTATAGAGAAGAAACGCTACTTTTACTCCGCTACTTTTATCTACATTCAGCTCGCTACTCGCTACTAATTTTTATCGATCTGTTAATGCACGCTTTGTTTGTTTTGGTCTGTCAGACAGACCTTCAAAGTGCCTGCCTTACTGGTGACGTTTCACTCCGTTCCACCAATCAGATGCAGTCACTGGTGACGTTGGACCAATCAAACAGAGCCAGGCGGTCACATGACCTGACTTAAACAAGTGTGAAAAACTTATTGGGGTGTTACCATTTAGTGGTCAATTGTACGGAATGTGTACTGTACTGTGCAATCTAATAATAAAAGTTCCAATCAATCAATCAAAAGTGTGAAGGAAAAAAGATACTTGTTTTATTTCAACCGTACCGTCAAAAGCCTAAAGACTGACCGCACATGAGGACGTTCCTGTCTTCACAATAAAAGTGCCGCGCCATCGCGCCTGCGCTTTCAAAACAAGAGTCTCCGAAAGCCAGCGCAAACAAGCGAGCAAGCTACGGAGTTTGACGCCAATGTATTTCTTGTAAAGTGTATAAAAACGAATATGGAAGCTGGACAAATAGGATGCCAAAAACCCACCACTTTCATGTGGTATTAGACAGAAAGGAGGAACTTTTCTTCTCCTCCATTTGAAAACGTGGACGTTATCATCACTACTGTCTGATTACAATCAACGCAAGTCATCAGAATCCGGTAATACACCAACTTATATTCTTGTCTTCATGAAAGAAAGGAATCTATATGTTAAACATGCATGTATATTCATTAAAACACCTTTAACATGTAAACAAAAACAGCAAAATAAATACTTATAAATTATATACTGTATATATCAATGTATATGTATGTATGTATATATATATATATATATGTCTTAATAAGGTTATCCAAAAAATAGTGCTCGATACCGTAGTAGAGCGCAATATATGTATGTGTGGGGAAAAAAATCACAAGACTATTTCATCTCTACAGGCCTGTTTCATGAGGGGGGGTACCCTCAATCATCAGGAGATTTTAATGGGAGCATTCACATACCATGGTTTATATAGGGCACAGAGTGGGTGGGTACAGGCTGGTGTAGGGGCGTGGTGATTGGCTCATGTGTTACCTAGGAGGTGTTTCCGTCTGTGGCGGCATGCTGTTACAATTTCGTTGCGCTTGTGGAGGGATGACAGGTCTGGACGGTAAATAATAAACAGTTTCTCTTTCAAGCATAGGTTGCATAATATTAATGGTAATAAAAGACGCAACCTATGCTTGAAAGAGAAACTGTTTATTATTTACCGTCCAGACCTGTCATCCCTCAACAAGCGCAGCGAAATTGTAACAACATGCCGCCACAGACGGAAACACCTCCTAGGTAACACATGAGCCAATCACCACGCCCCTACGCCAGCCTGTACCCACCCACTCTGTGCCCTATATAAACCATGGTATGCGAATGCTCCCATTAAAATCTCCTGATGATTGAGGGTACCCCCACTCATGAAACAGGCCTGTAGAGATGAAATAGTCTTGTGATTTTTTTTCCCACACATACATATATATATATATATATATATATATATATATATATATATATATATATATATATATGATATGAGTGTGTATGTTACTCATCAGTTACTCAGTACTTGAGTAGTTTTTTCACAACATACTTTTGACTTTTACTCAAGTAAATATTTGGGTGACTACTCCTTACTTTTACTTGAGTAATAAATCTCTAAAGTAACAGTACTCTTACTTGAGTACAATTTCTGGCTACTCTACCCACCTCTGGTGATAATGTTCCCCTTTAATAGATGTCATAGGTGTTTGAACCTGACAGTTCCAACAGGACAATGACCCCAAACACACCTCAAAAGTGGTAAATGAATCAGGCTAGAATGAAGTTTTTAGAATGGCCTTCCCAAAGTCCTGACTTAAAGGTGTGGACAATGCTGAAGAAACAAGTCCATGTCAGAAAAGCAACAAATTTAAGCTGAACTGCAGCAATTTAGTGGTCAAGTGGTCAAGCAGAAGCTTGTGGATGGCTACCAAAAGCGCCTTATTGCAGGTAAACTTGCCAAGGGACATGTAAGCAAATATTAACATTGCTGTATGTATACTTTTCACCCTCACATTTTCAGTAGAGCCAGGGCCGGCCCGTGGCATAGGCCGTATAGGCAAATGCTAAGGGCGCCGTCCATCAGGGGGCGCCACGCCAGTGCCACAAATGTTGGAGAAAAAAAAAAAAAAGTTGGTACTATTATTTCTAAATACAAAAAATAATCCCACGTTAATTAAAATGCAAAGTAAAGCCTATTTAATAGAAATATTATTTGTTACAACATTACGCCCCCCGCACGGTGCGCCCCCTCCCTTCCCGTATCATGACTCTTTTTGGACGTCACCACAACAAAAAATCAACACAAGATGTCAAAACGGCCAAAACTGTCAGGTGCCCAGGGAAGAAAAAAGAGGAGGAGAAACGAGAAAAGACAGAGGTAGCAGGTAGGTAACGTTAGCCTACATGAAATTATTTGTCTGTTACAGAATGTGATAGTAACCTGGCTTTTTAGCATTAAGCTAATGTTACATGATTCGGCAATTGCTAATCAATAAATAGCTAGTTCTGTTTTAACGTCGGGTTAATATTGTGGAGGGGGCTAAATTGTTATGGAAAATAATAATGTAACGTTAGGTAATTACAGTACTCCCACCTTACATTCCTCAGGGACATTTGTATTAGATCTTTTAAGCAGGTGTTTTTTGTTTACATTGTTATTGCCTTCTGGTTAGCTAATGTTTGCCCTGCAGGTAATAGTCACTTTTCCACCCCTTTATATATTAGGTATAGTTGTAAGCCTAGTTGTTAAAGTGCACATCATTAATGTTAATTAAGCAATATGTATGTAAAAAATATTGTATTTCATATATTCATTTTTTATTTTTGCATTCATTTATTTATTCATATTTTTTTTTATCTTGTTAACTATTCTGATTGTTAATTTGCTTTCTTTAAGTAAAAAAAAGGTCAAAGACAAAGCTATTCGGTTTCTTGTGAGTATATACACTTCACTGCCGATGTGGGGGGGCGCCACCTAAAATCTTGCCTAGGGCGCCAGATTGAGATTGAGTAGAGCCATAATAAATTCATAAAAGAAGCAAACTTCATGAATGTTTTTAGTGACCAACAAGTATGTGCTCCAATCACTACATCACAAACAAAGTTGTAAACTCCAGACAGCCATGACATGATGTTCTTTACACGTGTATGTACACTTTTGACCACCACTGTGTGTACCTTACAAGAGGGCGGGCATAAGTGCCATGTAAGCAAGTTAGTGTGAGAGATCACACCTGGGCCTCAATGATCTTCTGTTTGGAGTCCACCACCGCCTGCATGTCAGAATGATCTTTCTTCAGCTCCTCTTCCACCGCCATCAACCTGCTCAGGTCAGAGGTCAAAGACTTTTACCACACACACACACACACACACACACACACACACACACACACACACACACACACACACACACACACACACACACACACACACACACGTACGCTGGCAGGCGAGCAGGACAAATGTCCCTAACGCGGCCCACATGTTCAAAAATCACACCCGGATTTGAGTCCCACAAGTCCCGCCTTGTGCAACCCGAGTCCAGGTGTGCCCAACATGTCCAAAACGCACCCAGCAAAGTCACATCGGAAGTGGGGTAGAACATTTCCCTTCAGGGTACCTTTTTTTGGTCCCCATAACGTCAAAGGTCCCCTAAAGCAGCGTTTCTCAAAGTGGAGGAACGGGAGGGAATTTCACTTTACTTTTTTTTAAAATTATTATTATATTCATAGATAATTTTTTTTACTATGCTTTCATTTTCTATACACACTGTAAATCACTTTGTGATTCTGTCTATGAAATCCGCTATATAAATAAATGGAAATTACCGGTACTTATTTTTACTGTAGGCTTTAAATTTCTCGGTAGGAGCGAAAGTTTGACAGACATAGCAACAGTAACTAATGGGGGCGGGGCTAAGCGGAACAAACTTTCGCGCGGATGGGTAGCAGGCTAATGTGTGGACCACAATTACACAAATATATACATTTGTGACTCGCACCTCAAAGGTCGTCGAGCCAGAGCCAGCGCCTGCAGAGAAACAAAAATGTGACGGGCACACACTGTGTCATTCACCGGGAAGCACTCGCGTCAAGGCAGCTCAGCCCCGAACTCAATGAGGTTTTAACAGATGTTGTGAGCGCGGTAAATTTGATCAAAACACGACCACTGAAAGTGCGACTGTTCTCTGCACTGTGTGAGGAAATGGGAGCTGATCATACAGCCGTGCTGTTTCACAGTGAAGCAAGGTGGCTCTCCTGGGGGAAAGTGCTGTCACTTGCCCTGTCTTGCCAAATGCATAGCTCCTCCTTTTTTTTTTTGCAAAGAGGCACTTTTATTGTATTTATTATTGAACTTGATGCAAGTTATTTGATTTATTATTGAACTTGATGCAAGTTATAACACTTTTTTTGATTTATTATTGAACTTGATGCAAGTTATAACACTTTTGTTTTATTTATTATTGAACTTGATGCAAGTTATTTGATTTATTATTGAACTTGATGCAAGTTAACACTTTTTTTGATTTATTATTGAACTTGATGCAAGTTATAACACTTTTGTTTTATTTATTATTGAACTTGATGTAAGTTATAACACTTTTGTTTTATTTATTATTGAACTTGATGCAAGTTATTTTATTTATTATTGAACTTGATGTAAGTTATAACACTTTTATTTGATTTATTATTGAACTTGATGCAAGTTATAACACTTTTTTTTATTATTGAACTTGATGCAAGTTATAACACTTTTGTTTTATTTATTATTGAGCTTGATGCAAGTTATTTGATTTATTATTGAACTTGATGCAAGTTATAACACTTTTTTTGATTTATTTTTTAACTTGATGCAAGTTATTTGATTTATTATTGAACTTGATGCAAGTTATAACACTTTTTTTGATTTATTATTGAACGTGATGCAAGTTATAACATTTTTTTATTTATTATTGAACTTGATGCAAGTTATAACACTTTTTTGATTTATTATTGAACTTGATGCAAGTTATTTGATTTATTATTGAACTTGATGCAAGTTATAACACTTTTTTTGATTTATTATTGAACGTGATGCAAGTTATAACATTTTTTTATTTATTATTGAACTTGATGCAAGTTATAACACTTTTTTGATTTATTATTGAACTTTATGCAAGTTATAACACCTTTTTTGATTTATTATTGAACGTGATGCAAGTCATAACACTTTTTTTGATTTATTATTGAACTTGATGCAAGTTATAACAGTTTTTTTTATTTATTATTGAACGTGATGCAAGTTATAACACTTTTTTTGATTTATTATTGAACTTGATGCAAGTTATAACACTTCTATTTTATTTATTATTGAACTTGATGGAAGTTATTTTATTTATTATTGAACTTGATGCAAGTTATACCACAGCTGCACAGTTATTCTATTTATTATTGAACTTAATGTTATTTTATGTTATTGAGTTTGAATGTATACAACTTGATGTCCAATAAATTTGAAAATGTTGAAGCTTGGCATTAGCGCTCTGTTGGGGCGATGGGGGCAGGTGGGGCTTGAAAACTCCCCCTTGTCCAAAGTGGGGGATGACAAAAAAAGTTTGAGAACCACTGCCCTAAAGGGACTAGTACGCATTGCCAGAACACACACACACACACACACACACACACACACACACACACACACACACACACACACACACACACACACACACACACACACACACACACACACACACACACACACACACTGTGTACAAACCTGCTGATGATACTGTTCATCTGGAGATCTTTATCATCCTGCATCCTCCTCAGTCGACTCTCTGTGTCCTCCAGCCGGGCCTGACACACACACACACACACACACATACACACACACACACACACACACACACACACACACACACACACACACACACACAGGTTATCATATGGAATGGGGAGTGTGTGATCATGACTTGTGTGGACCAGCCTTTCTACAGGTTGTGGAGGCATAAAAAGGTAAAAATGGTGTAAAATGTCCACTGGCCAGTTAGCTCACACACGTCTTTAAATCTCTGGATTGATGAAGTCATGTGCTGATCATTCTTACTGGGGACTAGGGGGAAAAACACTTCATATGGTTCATGGGGACCACATTGAAATCATTTTGCATCATTCACACACATTTGTACGCGACTACTGAGGACCATTTTAAACATACTTGCCAACCTTGAGACCTCCGATTTCGGGAGGTTGGGGGTGGGGCGGGAGGCGTGGTTAAGATATATATATATATATATATATATATATATATAAGAAATACTTGACTTTCAGTGAATTCTAGCTATATATATATATATATATATATATATATATATATATATATATATATATATATATATACATATATATGTATATATATATATATATATATATATTAGAGATGCGTGGATAGGCAATTATTTCATCCGCAACCGCATCAGAAAGTCGTCAACCATCCGCCATCCACCCGATGTAACATTTGATCAGAACCGCATCCGCCCGCACCCGCCCGTTGTTATATATCTAATATAGACGATGCAAGGCATTAGTGAGGTTATAAAGCTTTTGCCTGTTAAAGAAAGGAGACTGATCCAATGCAGCACAGACATTCGCGTGCCACGCTGTCACGACCCAGACGCACACCAGTGCGCAATCATATGGGAGCCGCGCTGAGCGCACCTCCAAGCGCGTCTCGCTGCCGGCGACGGCCGGGTATATGGGCCCGAGGCTCCAGCGCCATCCATTTTCAGGGCTAGTTGATTCGGCAGGTGGGTTGTTACACACTCCTTAGCGGGTTCCGACTTACATGGCCACCGTCCTGCTGTCTATATCAACCAGGGTGAGCCCCACCCCTTTCGTGAGCGCACTGCGCGCGGAGTGACCCCTGTTACGCGCCCCCGGCCACGGGGGTGGCGGGCAGGTAAGCTGCGCGGGCGGAGCGCGCGGAGTGACCCCTGTTACGAGCCCCCGGCCACGGGGGTGGCGGGCAGGTAAGCTGCTTACCTGCTGCGCGTGACGCCGGCCGCGGCGAAGGCGGACGAGGCGGGGTGTCGGTGCGGTGGTGACCCTGGACGTGCGTCGGGCCCTTCTCGCGGATCGCCTCAGCTACGGCTCCCGGTGGGGCCCTCTCGGGGGAAGGGGCCTCGGTCCCGGACCCCGGCGAGGCGTCCCTTCTCCGCTCCGTAAAAGTGTCCATCTCTTCTTCTTTTTTTTCTTCTGTTGTGGCATATGCTGCAGGTGCCTGCTCGTTTTTCGTATGTGGGTAACAACATTTAACTATGTATATATATTTACCAATTGGTTTAACTGCCACCCGCCTGAATCTATTTAAAATCAATTTTTTATTTTTTTCAACCGCCCGACCCGACCCGCGGATAAAATCTAATTTTTTTAAATTTCATCCGCCCGATCCGCGGATAATCCGCGGACTCCGCGGTTGTGCCCGCAAACCGCGCATCTCTAATATATATATATATATATATATATAAATAAATAAAATAAATACTTGAATTTCAGTGTTCATTTATTTACACATATACACACACATAACACTCCTCTACTCATTGTTGAGTTAAGGGTTGAATTGTCCATCCTTGTTCTATTCTCTGTCACTATTTCAGAACACACACATTATACAAATATACATTATAAAATCAATAAGAAAATGGGAGCTCTAATTTGGGAGTCTGAATTAGGATCAGAAGTTTCTACATAAACATTGCGCACTCACGTCGCCATTTTGTATTGATTACTGCAGCTGTGCACTGGATTCATTCACAAATACAAACTACAACTCACAAACACTTTAGAGTTAGGCTCCACCATCAGAATGTGTACTTAAACTTATAAAGATCACATGGATATTATTCAGTGAGTTGATTCACCAAAACTAACCTGTTATACAGGAGGAAAAAGCACACAGGACGTTTCAATTGTTCACAGACTGGTCGCGCTCATCAGAATGACAAGACACTTCCGGTCTGCAGGTGACAGCATTCAATGGGGAAAAACGCCCTACTGCCCCCTACTGACCAATGTGAATACTGATACATGTGGAATGACAGCTCCAAAAACGAATTCAAACCACAAAATAAACTAAATAAATCAACACAAAAATGTGACACATTATGGGTGGGTCACATGTGCATGTGCAACAGGCTGTCAACACGTCACTCAGGTCCGCATGGAGCTGGAGGGGGCGTGGCCTCCAGCTCCGCCTAAATTTCGGGAGTTTTTCGGGAGAAAATTTGTCCCGGGAGGTTTTTCGGGAGAGGCGCTGAATTTCGGGAGTCTCCCGGAAAATTCCGGGAGGGTTGGCAAGTATGATTTAAAAACAAACAAAAGTGTAAAGTAAATAAAACATGACACACTACAGCTGTCCTCTTATAGGAAGTTTCACCACTTAAATCAGCGTTTCTCAAAGTGTGGGGCGCGCCCCACTGGTGGGGAATAGAGACATGACAGGAGGAACGGGAGGAAATTTCACTTTACATTTTTTTATTATTATTATATTCTTAGATTATTTTTTTTACTATGCTTTCATTTTCTATACACACTGTAAATCACTTTGTGATTCTGTCTGTGAAATCCGCTATATAAATAAATGGAAATTACCGGTACTTATTTTTACTGTAGGCTTTATATTTCTCGGTACGAGCGAAAGTTTGACAGACATAGCAACAGTAACAAATGGGGGCGGGGCTAAGCGGAACAAACTTTCGCGCGGATGGGTAGCAGGCTAATGTGTGGACCACAATTACACAAATATATACATTTGTGACTCGCACCTCAAAGGTCGTCGAGCCAGAGCCAGCGCCTGCAGAGAAACAAAAATGTGACGGGCACACACTGTGTCATTCACCGGGAAGCACTCGCGTCAAGGCAGCTCAGCCCCGAACTCAATGAGGTTTTAACAGATGTTGTGAGCGCGGTAAATTTGATCAAAACACGACCACTGAAAGCGCGACTGTTCTCTGCACTGTGTGAGGAAATGGGAGCTGATCATACAGCCGTGCTGTTTCACAGTGAAGCAAGGTGGCTCTCCTGGGGGAAAGTGCTGTCACTTGCCCTGTCTTGCCAAATGCATAGCTCCTCCTTTTTTTTCAAAAGATTGCAAAGTGGCACTTTTATTGTATTTATTATTGAACTTGATGCAAGTTATTTGATTTATTATTGAACTTGATGCAAGTTATAACACTTTTTTTGATTTATTATTGAACTTGATGCAAGTTATAACACTTTTGTTTTATTTATTATTGAACTTGATGCAAGTTATAACACTTTTTTTGATTTATTATTGAACTTGATGCAAGTTATTTGATTTATTATTGAACTTGATGCAAGTTATAACACTTTTATTTGATTTATTATTGAACTTGTGTCAGAGTTTGTAGGACACGAACCCCAAGATGCAGAGAAGGCGGAAGGCGTTGTGCAAGAAAACATGATTTAATTCAACACTATGGCAAAACAACAAAGAAAAAAGTAACAAAAGGCGCGCACAAGGCGGAGAACAAAATGAACTAAAATAGCACAGCGGCTAACTGTGGACAAGAAACCAAAAACACTTACTGTGACACGAAGGAACTAGGACATGAGCAGAGTGAAACCAAAAGTAGACAGAGCTACAACGACAAGTATTAAGAACAACGACACGACAGGTAGGAACGACAATGATCCAGCAATGACTGGAGGAGAAGGCAGGTTTAAATAGTAGCTGGCTGATTGACACCAGGTGTGGCCAGGTGCCAATCAGCCACAGCTGAGGGGAAGCAGCACTCAGGGAGACACTCAGGAAATGAAGACAAAATAAAAGCGCTGACAGGAAACTAAGACAAACACAGAGAAAAAACTAAAACAGTCAAACTGTCAGGGACAAGAAAACAGTCAAACTGTCAGGGACAAGCCTGACAACTTGATGCAAGTTATAACACTTTTTTTGATTTATTATTGAACGTGATGCAAGTTATAACACTTTTTTGATTTGTTATTGATCTTGATGCAAGTTATAACACTTTTTTTGATTTATTATTGAACTTGATGCAAGTTATAACACTTATTTGATTTATTATTGAACTTGATTCAAGTTATAACACTTTTTTTGATTTATTATTGAACGTGATGCAAGTTATAACACTT